>NC_038043.1:31059841-31204410 GCF_002211085.1 Panicum hallii
TCAGTCATTCCTTTCCTTTCTCAGTCATTTCCCTTCCTTTCTCAGTCATTCCTTTCCTTTCTCAGTCATTTCCTTCCTTTCTCAGTCATTCCTCCTTTCTCAGTCTTCCTTCTTCTCAGTATTTGTCTTTCCTCTGTCATTCTTTTTCTCCGTCATTCCCCAGCTCGACCCCACCTGTCGGCCCCTTCTTCCTTCTTCCCTAGCGCTCAAACTTCCCCCGAGATCTCCGGCGAGCTCCCTCTTTCCCCGGGCCCGCGCGCCAGTGTGGCTCCGCCGCCCTACAAGTAGCGGCCCCACGCCCCTCGGAACCCTAACCCTAACTCCTGCGTTCACCCGAAGATCCCAGCACCGCCACCCCTTTCTTCTTCCGCTCCGGTCACCTCGGTTCCACCGTGGTCCAGCCGCCCCGCCGTGCTTCAGACCGCCAAATCCCCCGCAAGAGTTCCGCCGCGCCTCCTAGAAGCTCCCGAGCCCCAGTATTTGTATTCCGAGCTCGGCATCATCGGGATTTCGCGAAGAAAACCGCCGCCGGTGAGCTGTTCCGCCGCCCCCAATTTCCTCGTCGCCGGCCGGTTCCGGGCTGCCCTAACCCCGTGGCACCTCTGCAGGAACACCCCAAGCCGACCCGCGGTGATTAGAAGCCAGGAGGACCTCTGCAGCAACTTCTTCCCCAACTCCGTCCGTGCGCCGCCGCCCGTCATCGACGTTGACCCCCCTACACTGTTTCTCCGGCCAGTTCGAGCCCTTGGTGAGCAACAGCACGTTTCCCGTCCTTTTGCCCTCGATGCCGTGGACCTTAGCCCAGTTCCGTAGCCGGAACGCCATCGCCGGAGTGTGCCGCCGTGCAGACCCGCCGTCCCCGCGAGCCAGCCGGATCGGACCAGTCCGATCCAGATCGGACCGTCCGAACCCCGCTGTTCAGATCGGACCGTCCGAACCCGGATGCGTCCGAACCGTTCGATTTAGATCCAACCGCCCAGATTAGAAGCCGCATACCCTTCAGCCATGGCAGTTTTGCTAAAGAGTCCTTGTGTTTGTTTGAAATCAACCCGCCGTCCCGCTTAGGTTAAAAAGTATTTGCAGGCAGGCCCTTTCCTTCACGTTTGACTCCCTGAGCTTCCTGGATTTTGAAACCCGCAGTCCAAGCCTCGTGTTCTCACGCGCTAGCCCCTGTGTCTAGGGTTATTTACGTCTAAGCCCTCGGTTTGTGCAGAAGCCCCTGGTTGCCCTGTTTTTCTTACAATTAGGTCCCTGGATCCTGTTTTAAGCGTAGTTTTCGCGTTTTAGCTCCGTTTTAGGTTCTTTATATGCACGCGATCGTTGTAACGCGTAGATTAGTTTTAGGCTAGTTTTATGTGCTGTTCCATTGTGTTGGTGTACTGTTTCTTATATTTTGCTATTGTTTGTGCGTGTGTGTATGTGTGGACTATGCTTGATGATCGTGAGTAGACGCGGAGCCTTTGGACCAGTACCAGGAGCAGCCGTCTTCCGAGCAGTTCGAGCAGCAGTCGGGAGAGTACGAGGAAGGCAAGTATAACATGAACCTCCTATCACTCTTTAAATACAATTTCATACTGCATTTTAATACTGTATGCCTATAAGGACTTTCCTAGCCACTTTATATCCTTTATCTATATCCTTTGGGTTGCATTTTGGTTAGTTGTGCTAGGTTGCTGCGCTATAAACACACCTGGTCCTTTTTAATTAATTTGTTAATGATCTTATGCAACTTAATTCTGGAGCCGACCCTCTGTGCTGTGTGCTTGAGTGGTTTGTGCGTCCTTAAAAGATGTTTTTGTTAGAAACATGGTTTAGGGGCCAGCACGGTGCTTAGTGCTTGGTTGGCCACTCTCCCTAAGGACCGGTTCATAGAGCGACAACCTGGGACAACCGCGCAACCACAAGACTGGAATGGGACGGTCTTGACTTACTAATTAGGTCGTGTTGGTTCGGGAGTAACTTACCTGCGTGGGCAAGAGGGGTGGTAAGCTTCAATGGTCCCTGCTCCTCCGGCTTGGTCTGTGCTGTGTGTCTTGTACCCCCGGAGGTGGGCCCCATCGTCGCTGATCCAGAATCCTTAGCGGTTACACCTTACCCACGTGATCCTTTGTAACGGTCTCGTAGTGTGCTTGCTAGCCATCTCACCTAAGGAAGTGTGATGAACAACTAGCGTAGCTCACGACTTGTGGGTAAAGTTGTGCAACCTCTCGAGAGTGTAAAACTGATATATCAGCTGTGCTCACAGTCATGAGCGGCCCAGATCCTCCGTCTGATTAGTGGGGTTATCAACTTTTGACGAGGGCGATTCCCCGGGTGGTTTTGGTTTGGATGGTTCTCAGTAGTTCTTAATTAATACTGACTAATTTATTATGCAATTGGGTTTATGGTAATTCATCCACTTGTAGTAATTAGCTTTAATAAAATTTGCCAAGACTAAAAGCTAATGCAGTTGAGTCAGCCAGCCTAGAGCCTCATAGTTTGTGTTATACTTGTTGAGTACGAGTTTGTACTCACACTTGCCTCTCTACTCTTCTGTTCTATTTCGGATATCTTCGACTGCTGCTCAGTGCCCGGCAACGTGGAGGACTACGTCAGCGGCTTCGACGACTTCTAGGCGTTTGTCTCCCAGTCGACGTCCCTGTGGTGCCCAGCTCTTCATGTATCTATTTTACGCTTCCGCAACTCTTGAACCGATTCTTGATTCGGTTGTAATAAAAATAATTCATTTTATTGATTCGTTTACGATTTATATTAATGTTATTCGTGACATGTGTTGTTATATCTTGATAATCTGTTGTATATATGCGTGACTTGATCCTGGCGCATATATGATTGCTCGATTTATGTTTTTATAAATCGGGTGTGACAGATTGGTATCAGAGCCGTGTCGACTGTAGGACGAAGCCTAGGTAGAATTGGCCGAGTTTAGGACTTCTGTTCGCTTGCTTGCCTCCGCAAATCCTCAACCATCATGATTCTGCTTATATTCCTTGAGTCTTAAGCCCTCGATTTGCTGTTTTCCCCGCCTTTTCTGAGAGAGTAGCTTGAGTTTTCCGTAGACGTTGGCCTGAGTCGCCTAATCCTATAAGTTATAAGTTTAAGATGTCCCGATGGAAATACGCTAGAACGAGTGTGTTAGTCGAGTAGTGTGAAAAACTCGACTAATTTGTGAATGTTGAATGTTTGTTATTGTGCAAATGCTTGATTTGGATTTTTGGTTGATTGCATAGGCTAGTAGTTAAACTTGTTCATGCAAATCGACCTAATCCAACTTGAACTAAATAATAAAATTGAGTTAGAACGTTGGGGGTAAAACCTATAATCCTTTCTCTCTGTTATATCCTATCGAAGTTTCATCTCCTCAGCGGCACCATATCTTATTCTCATAAGTTTCGTTTATTGCAATCAGATGGTGAACACTAGACGCACCGGTTCCAGTTCTGACCAGCAGGAGCAGAACAACCAGGGTACTGGTCAGCCGCTGCCGATGCCGCCACCACTGACCCCGGAGCAGTTCTTCCAGCTCCAGATGCAGATGATGGCCACCCTGAACAACACCGTTCAGGCTCTGCAGCAGATTCACGCCCAGCCACCGCCTCCTCCGCCGCCTCAGCCTCGCGACAGGCGTGCGGATTTCCTGAGAGGTCACCCTCCGACCTTCTCTCACGCCACGGACCCACTCCAGGCGGACGACTGGCTTCGTTCGGTAGAGCGCCAGTTGGTTGTTGCGCAGTGCGACGACCGAGAGCGGGTTCTGTACGCAGCAGGGCAGCTGCGAGGCTCCGCTCTTGACTGGTGGGAGTCCTACCCAGCTCGGGATCGTGACGCTCTCACGTGGGACCAGTTCCGTGAGCGTTTCAGGAACCATCACATTCCTGAGGGCATTATGAAGATGAAGCAGAAGGAGTTCCGTGCCCTTAAGCAGGTAAATTTGAATGGAATTCTCCGCAATCTCTTGAGCTTGATCTATCCTTGACTTCTTTCGTAAACCTGATTAATTGAGCGATTTCTATCCTTGTTATCTGTGTCCGTTATTTCAGGGGTCGATGACGGTGACGGAGTATCGTGACCGTTTCCTTCAGCTTGCCCGCTACGCCCCTGCTGACGTCGCTCGTGATAGCGATAAGCAGGAGTACTTCAAGGAGGGATTGGATGATCACATCCAGTATGCGCTGCTGAACCATCGCTTCGACAACTTCAACCAGCTGGTTGATGCGGCCCTCAACACCGAGCGCAAGCGCCGGGAGATTGAGGATAAGAAGAGGAAGATGGCTCCATCCTCTTCGGGCAGCAACACCCGTCCCCGCTATCAGCATCCTCAGCAGCAGCAGCAGAGGCCGCCCCAGCAGTACCAGCAGCGGCAGCAGTTTCCGCCTCGTCCTCAGCAGCAGCAGCAGGCGGGACAGGGTCAGAGGCTTCCGGCGCCTCCGGCTCCACCAGCTCAGAGGCAGGGAGCGCCCACTCCTCCTCCTGGGCAGCAGGCTCCGGCACTTCCTCGAGTGTGCTTCCACTGCGGCGAGCCAGGGCACTACGCCAACGTCTGCCCTCGGAAGGCACAGGCAGGACAGCAGGGCCGTGCAGCACCGCCCAAGGCCCCAGCTCAGGGCAGGGTGAACCACGTGACGGCCGAGTCAGCGGCCGAGGCTCCTAACGTGGTTATTGGTACGTTCATGGTTAATGCCCATCCTGCTACAGTGCTTTTTGATACTGGTGCTACACATTCCTTCATCACCCAGTCTTTTGTTGAGCATCATGGTATTCCTACTAGCACATTAAAGAGGTGCATGTTAGTATCTTCACCGGGAGGGCAGTTGAGGTCTCATGTCTTCTGTCCCAGAGTCAGTGTGGCCATAAGGGGGGTAGATTTCAGTGCGAATCTGATGGTGCTTGACTCCAAGGGCATTGATGTGATCCTTGGGATGGAGACTCTTGCTAAGTGGGGAGTCCGGATAGATTGTGCTCAGAGGACGGTTCTTCTGTCAGCACCGGATGGTCAGGAGGTCACTGTTGGAGCTACAGAGCCTTCTGGATTTCTTCATCAGATGGAGGCTAGACCCACGGATGGTATTCGCGTGGTGTCTGAATTCCCGGATGTTTTTCCGGATGATTTGCCAGGTATGCCGCCTGATCGCGACATTGAGTTTTCTATTGATCTCTTGCCTGGCACAGCTCCTATTGCTAAGAGGCCCTATCGTATGGCTCCTGTCGAACATGAGGAGGTTAAGAAGACTGTCGACGAGTTGCTAGCTAAGGGTTATATCCGTCGCAGTTTCTCTCCTTGGGCTTTTCCTGTATTGCTTGTAGAGAAGAAGGATGGCGCGAAGAGGATGTGCGTCGATTATCGGGATCTGAATGCAGTCACTATCAAGAACAAGCATCCATTGCCTCGTATTGAGGATCTTTTCGATCAGCTTCAGGGTGCTTGTGTATTCTCGAAGATTGATCTGCGTTCGGGTTATCATCAGCTGAAGATTCGTCCTGAGGATATTCAGAAGACGGCATTCACCTGCAAGTATGGGCTCTACGAGTATACGGTCATGTCTTTCGGCTTGACTAATGCTCCGGCTTTCTTCATGCATCTGATGAACAAGGTTTTCATGGATTATCTGGACACCTTCGTGGTGATATTTATTGATGATATCCTGATATATTCCAAGTCAGAAGTGGAGCATGAGAAGCATCTGAGGCTTGTGTTGCAGAGGCTCAGAGAGCACCAGCTGTATGCCAAGCTCAGCAAGTGCGAGTTTTGGATTGACGAGGTTCCGTTCCTCGGTCATGTTATCTCCAAGGGAGGTATTGCTGTGGACCCCGGAAAGGTTAAGGATGTGCTTGACTGGGTTGTACCGCAGACGGTGAAGGAAGTCCGCTCTTTTCTGGGCTTAGCAGGTTATTACCGGAGGTTCATTGAGAATTTCTCCAAAATTGCGAAGCCTTTGACTTCCTTGCTAGAGAAGGGTGTGGATTTCTCTTGGACTGATGAGCGTCAGAGTGCCTTCGAGGAGTTGAAGAAGAGGTTGACTACGGCGCCAGTCCTTACTCTGCCAGACCAGAGCAAGAGGTTCACTGTGTATTGTGATGCTTCGAGGGATGGTCTTGGTTGCGTCTTGATGCAGGAAGGCAGAGTGATAGCTTATGCCTCGCGGCAGCTGCGCCGGCACGAGCTGAATTATCCCACTCATGATCTGGAGTTAGCCGCAGTTGTGCATGCTCTGAAGATATGGAGGCATTACTTGTTTGGGCAAAGGTGTGATATTTACACTGATCACAAGAGTCTCAAGTATATTTTCACTCAGAGTGAGCTGAATATGCGGCAGAGAAGATGGCTAGAGTTGGTCAAGGATTATGACCTGGAGATTCACTATCATCCGGGCAAGGCCAATGTTGTAGCGGATGCTCTAAGCAGGAGGAGCTATGTTAACATGGCCGTGGCTTTTCAGATGCCTCAGGAGTTATGTGAGGAGTTCGAGCAGTTGAGTCTGGGTTTCGTGCATCACACCTCGGGTACATCGTTCGAGGCAGAGCCCACTCTAGAGGCAGAGATCAGGCAGCATCAGAAGGAAGATCAGAAGCTGCAGGAGATTCGTGGGTTGCTCAAGATTGGCAAAGCCCCTCATTTCAGAGAGGATGATCAGGGTACCCTGTGGTACAAGGGTCGTATATGTGTGCCGGATGTAGCAAATCTCAGGAAGTTGATTCTGAGTGAGGCTCATGATACAGCATATTCTATCCATCCAGGCAGTACGAAGATGTATTACGACCTGAAGGAACGATTCTGGTGGTCCGGAATGAAGCGTTCCGTTGCGGAGTACGTGGCTATCTGTGACACTTGTCAGCGTGTCAAGGCAGAGCATCAGAGGCCAGCAGGGTTATTGCAGCCGTTGAAGATTCCAGAGTGGAAATGGGAGGAGATCACTATGGACTTCATCGTTGGCTTGCCTCGTACTCAGAAAGGGTACAACTCCATATGGGTAGTAGTGGACCGGTTGACGAAGGTTGCTCACTTCATTCCGGTAAACACTACTTACTCCGGTGCTAGACTCGCAGAGTTGTACATCTCCAGGATCGTCTGTCTGCATGGTGTGCCGAAGAAGATCATATCTGATCGAGGATCTCAGTTCACTTCACGGTTCTGGGAGCAATTGCATGATTCGTTGGATACGAAGCTGCGCTTCAGTACCGCTTATCATCCTCAGACAGATGGGCAGACAGAAAGAACCAACCAAGTGTTGGAAGATATGCTTCGAGCTTGTGCTATTCAGTATGGTACCAGCTGGGATAAATGCCTGCCGTATGCAGAGTTTTCTTATAACAACAGCTATCAGGCCAGTCTGAAGAAATCCCCGTTTGAAGCTCTGTATGGTCGAAAATGCAGGACTCCGCTGTACTGGGATCAGATTGGTGAGAGGCAGGTGTTTGGTCCGGATATTGTTGAGGAGGCCGAACAGTTGGTACAGCAGGTGCGAGAAAATCTGAGGGTCGCTCAGACTCGTCAGAAGAGCTATGCGGATGTTCGTCGTCGAGATTTGACCTTTGCAGTGGGTGATCATGTATATCTGAAGGTCTCGCCGATGAGAGGAATCCGCAGGTTTAATGTACGAGGGAAGCTAGCTCCTCGGTACATTGGTCCGTTCAAGGTGCTGGAACGGAAAGGTGAGGTGGCATATCGTCTGGAGTTGCCACTCAATCTCTCAGGAGTGCATGATGTGTTTCACGTATCGCAGCTGAAGAAGTGCTTGAGAGTGCCAGAAGAGCAAGCACCGATAGAAGGGTTGGATGTGCAGGAGGATCTAACCTACGTTGAGCATCCGGTAAAGATTCTGGAGACGTCTGAGAGGGTTACCAGAAACAAGAAGGTCAAGATGTGCCGCGTTCAGTGGAGTTACCACACGGAGGATGAGGCTACTTGGGAGCGAGAAGACGAGCTGAGAAAGACATATCCCGATCTCTTTCCTAGCTAGCCTATTCGAATCTCGGGACGAGATTCCTGTAAGGGGGGTAGGTTTGTAACACCCTAAGGTAATTTCCTCAAATTTTTAATTAATTTATTTGGGCTCGAATAAATTTTCCAGGGTTTTCTCTAGTTTATCTCGTATTTAAAGCAATTTTATAACGCAGGAAAATAAAATTTACCATAGGGTTAAAGTGTTTGTGCATTCATGCTGGTGCATAAGTTTTATTTGGTTGACTGCATAGAAGTTGAATTCAAATTCGAACTGAATTCCAATAGATTTGAGTGGAAACAGGAGAGTGAGTCAGTCATTCTCTCTTTTCTCAGTCATTCTTTATTTTCCCAGTCATTCCTTTCCTTTCTCAGTCATTCCTTTCCTTTCTCAGTCATTTCCCTTCCTTTCTCAGTCATTCCTTTCCTTTCTCAGTCATTTCCCTTCCTTTCTCAGTCATTCCTTTCCTTTCTCAGTCATTCCTTCCTTTCTCAGTTATTTTCGTTCTTTCCTCTGTCATTCTTTCTTTCTCCGTCATTCCCCAGCTCGACCCCACCTGTCGGCCCCTTCTTCCTTCTTCCCTAGCGCTCAACTTCCCCCGAGATCTCCGGCGAGCTCCCTCTTTCCCCGGGCCCGCGCGCCAGTGTGGCTCCGCCGCCCTACAAGTAGCGGCCCCACGCCCCTCGGAACCCTAACCCTAACTCCTGCGTCACCCGAAGATCCCAGCACCGCCACCCCTTTCTTCTTCCGCTCCGGTCACCTCGGTTCCACCGTGGTCCAGCCGCCCCGCCGTGCTTCAGACCGCCAAATCCCCCGCAAGAGTTCCGCCGCGCCTCCTAGAAGCTTCCCGAGCCCAGTATTTGTATTCCGAGCTCGGCATCATCGGGATTTCGCGAAGAAACCGCCGCCGGTGAGCTGTTCCGCCGCCCCAATTTCCTCGTCGCCGGCCGGTTCCGGGCTGCCCTAACCCCGTGGCACCTCTGCAGGAACACCCCAAGCCGACCCGCGGTGATTAGAAGCCAGGAGGACCTCTGCAGCAACTTCTTCCCCAACTCCGTCCGTGCGCCGCCGCCCGTCATCGACGTTGACCCCCCTACACTGTTTCTCCGGCCAGTTCGAGCCCTTGGTGAGCAACAGCACGTTTTCCCGGTCCTTTTGCCCTCGATGCCGTGGACCTTAGCCCAGTTCCGTAGCCGGAACGCCATCGCCGGAGTGTGCCGCCGTGCAGACCCGCCGTCCCCGCGAGCCAGCCGGATCGGACCAGTCCGATCCAGATCGGACCGTCCGAACCCCGCTGTTCAGATCGGACCGTCCGAACCCGGATGCGTCCGAACCGTTCGATTTAGATCCAACCGCCCAGATTAGAAGCCGCATACCCCTTCAGCCATGGCAGTTTTGCTAAAGAGTCCTTGTGTTTGTTTGAAATCAACCCGCCGTCCCGCTTAGGTTAAAAAGTATTTGCAGGCAGGCCCTTTCCTTCACGTTTGACTCCCTGAGCTTCCTGGATTTTGAACCCGCAGTCCAAGCCTCGTGTTCTCACGCGCTAGCCCCTGTGTCTAGGGTTTATTTACGTCTAAGCCCTCGGGTTTTGTGCAGAAGCCCCTGGTTGCCCTGTTTTTCTTACAATTAGGTCCCTGGATCCTGTTTTAAGCGTAGTTTTCGCGTTTTAGCTCCGTTTTAGGTGTTCTTTATATGCACGCGATCGTTGTAACGCGTAGATTAGTTTTAGGCTAGTTTTATGTGCTGTTCCATTGTGTTGGTGTACTGTTTCTTATATTTTGCTATTGTTTGTGCGTGTGTGTATGTGTGGACTATGCTTGATGATCGTGAGTAGACGCGGAGCCTTTGGACCAGTACCAGGAGCAGCCGTCTTCCGAGCAGTTCGAGCAGCAGTCGGGAGAGTACGAGAAAGGCAAGTATAACATGAACCTCCTATCACTCTTTAAATACAATTTCATACTGCATTTTAATACTGTATGCCTATAAGGACTTTCCTAGCCACTTTATATCCTTTATCTATATCCTTTGGGTTGCATTTTGGTTAGTTGTGCTAGGTTGCTGCGCTATAACACACCTGGTCCTTTTTAATTAATTTGTTAATGATCTTATGCAACTTAATTCTGGAGCCGACCCTCTGTGCTGTGTGCTTGAGTGGTTTGTGCGTCCTTAAAAGATGTTTTTGTTAGAAACATGGTTTAGGGGGCCAGCACGGTGCTTAGTGCTTGGTTGGCCACTCTCCCTAAGGACCGGTTCATAGAGCGACAACCTGGGACAACCGCGCAACCACAAGACTGGAATGGGACGGTCTTGACTTACTAATTAGGTCGTGTTGGTTCGGGAGTAACTTACCTGCGTGGGCAAGAGGGGTGGTAAGCTTCAATGGTCCCTGCTCCTCCGGCTTGGTCTGTGCTGTGTGTCTTGTACCCCCGGAGGTGGGCCCCATCGTCGCTGATCCAGAATCCTTAGCGGTTACACCTTACCCACGTGATCCTTTGTAACGGTCTCGTAGTGTGCTTGCTAGCCATCTCACCTAAGGAAGTGTGATGAACAACTAGCGTAGCTCACGACTTGTGGGTAAAGTTGTGCAACCTCTCGAGAGTGTAAAACTGATATATCAGCTGTGCTCACAGTCATGAGCGGCCCAGATCCTCCGTCTGATTAGTGGGGTTATCAACTTTTGACGAGGGCGATTCCCCGGGTGGTTTTGGTTTGGATGGTTCTCAGTAGTTCTTAATTAATACTGACTAATTTATTATGCAATTGGGTTTATGGTAATTCATCCACTTGTAGTAATTAGCTTTAATAAAATTTGCCAAGACTAAAAGCTAATGCAGTTGAGTCAGCCAGCCTAGAGCCTCATAGTTTGTGTTATACTTGTTGAGTACGAGTTTGTACTCACACTTGCCTCTCTACTCTTCTGTTCTATTTCGGATATCTTCGACTGCTGCTCAGTGCCCGGCAACGTGGAGGACTACGTCAGCGGCTTCGACGACTTCTAGGCGTTTGTCTCCCAGTCGACGTCCCTGTGGTGCCCAGCTCTTCATGTATCTATTTTACGCTTCCGCAACTCTTGAACCGATTCTTGATTCGGTTGTAATAAAAATAATTCATTTTATTGATTCGTTTACGATTTATATTAATGTTATTCGTGACATGTGTTGTGATATCTTGATAATCTGTTGTATATATGCGTGACTTGATCCTGGCGCATATATGATTGCTCGATTTATGTTTTTATAAATCGGGTGTGACACACGCTTCGGCCCCGTAAACCAAGAAGAAAGGGGTTTCCCCTGTTGCCCGACTAGGTGTGGTCCGGTTCCCCCATAACACACTTGGGAGTTCTTCAATCCACCTTGTGCCATGCTTCTCAAGGTCACAGTAGGTCCGGATCTTGAGCCCTCTGAGGATCTCAGCGTTGGCCCGTTCAACCTGGCCATTACTCCTGGGGTGCGCCACTGAGGCGAAACAGAGCTGAATGCCCATATCCTCACAGTACTCCTGGAAGTACTGGCTCGTGAATTGGGTCCCATTATCTGTGATGACGCGGTTCGGGACCCCGAACCGGCACACAATTGACCTGAGAAAAGCAGTTGCTGACGCCTTGGTGATGTTGACCACTGGGGTTGCCTCCGGCCACTTAGTGAATTTGTCAATGGCTACATAGAGGTACCGGTACCCGCCGACGGCCCTAGGGAAAGGCCCCAAAATATCCAACCCCCACACGGCGAAAGGCCAGGAGGGAGGAATCATCTGCAGCGCCTGAGCTGGGGTGTGTATCTGCTTTGCGTGGAACTGGCACGCCTTGCAGGACCTTACCAACTCAGCTGCATCCTGGAGTGCTGTCGGCCAGTAAAAACCATGCCGAAAGGCTTTACCAACCAGCGTGCGGGATGAGGAATGACTTCCGCACTCGCCTCCATGGATGTCCGCAAGAAAATCACGGCCTTCTTCCTGGGTGATGCACCGCATGAGGACACCGTTGGCGCCACGGCGATAGAGATCCCCTTCTACCACCGTGTATCGCTTGGCAATCCGGACAATACGCTCAGCAGATGCTGGATCTTCAGGAAGGTAGTTATCTTTCAGGTAGTCCCGGACCTTAGAGATCCATGCATCAGGACCTTCCTGAGGAACCGGGCGTGGCTCCCTGAGGTCTTCGGGACCCTCAAGGGAGCACACAACCCTTGGCGGGCTCCACGGATGGAGCGCCGCCGGGACCGCCAGCTTCGAGGTGCTAGTCCGACCCCCGTCGCCCAGGTCGGCAGGCTGGGCGGAAGGCTTCAGCAGGCGTCTCTGGAAAACGTCCTCAGGCACGGGTGCCTGGGCTGATGCATTCGCGGAGAGTGCATCAGCTGCTGTGTTGCCTTCGCGTGGAACATGTTGCAGTTCCAGCACATCGAAGTCCTTCTCCAGCCTCTTCACATAAATGAGGTAAGCTGCGAGCTGGGGGTTGTTGCAGCAACACTCCCCCCGGACCTGTCTGATGATGAGTTGGGAGTCCCCTTTGACCAGGAGCTCCTGGACCCCCAGGGACAGAGCCGCCGTGAGCCCAAAGATCAAGGCCTCGTACTCCGCCATGTTGTTGGTGGCCTCAAAATCGAGGTGCACCATGTACTTTAACTGCTCGCCACATGGGTCGATGAGGACCACGCCAGCCCCGGCCCTCTTGCTGCGGGCGGACCCGTCAAAAAAGAGGGTCCAGTGAGGCCCGGTGAAGACCGGAGCCCTGACCTCCGGACGTGGGGGGTCCGTCCCTTGGTCCGGTCCCCCAGAGTCGCTTGGTGTAGGCGTCCATTCCGCAATGAAGTCAGCAAGGATCTGGCTCTTGATGGCGTGACGCGGCTGGAAGTCGAGCTGGAACCCAGCGAGCTCTGCAGCCCACTTGGCAATGTTGCCTGTGGCGTTGGGGTTGTGGAGGATGGCCCTCAATGGATAGGCGGTCACCACCATAATCTTGTGGGCCTGAAAGTAGTGGCGGAGCTTCCTGGACGCAACAAGTATAGCATAAAGGAGCTTATGCGTCTCAGGATACCTGGCCTTTGCCTCATGAAGGACCTCACTGACGTAGTAGACCGGCTTCTGGACGGTCCTGACTCTGCCAAGTGGATTGGATCCTTCAACTTGGGCTGGGGACCCGTCGGCCCCCAAGCCGCTTAGCACTTCTCCGGGTCGGAACCCGGCCGGACCCTCCGAAGTAGGGCCGGTTGCTGGAGCGGAGGAGGCCGGACCCCCTTCTCCTGCAGGGGGGTCCGCAGAGGCCCCCTGCGAAGGAAACTCGGACCTCTCGGTGACCAGCACCATGCTGATCACTTCGGTCGTTGCTGCAAGATAAAGAAACAGTGTCTCACCTGGGTCCGGTGCGACCAGGACCGGCAATGAGGTAAGGTACTGCTTCATCTCTTGGAAGGCACGTTCTGCCTCTTTGGTCCATACAAATGGACCGGACCCCCTCATCAACTTGAAGAAGGGAAGAGCCCTCTGCGCCAGCCTCGAAATGAAGCGGCTGAGGGCGGCAAGGGACCCCGTCAACCTCTGTACATCCTTGAGGCGTGCAGGGGGTCTCATTGCCTCGATCGCCCGGACCTTGTCCGGGTTGGCTTCGATTCCCCGGTGGGAGACCAGGAAACCAAGGAGCTTTCCCGCCGATACACCGAAGACGCATTTCTCGGGGTTAAGCTTGGTGGAAGTCGCCCGTAACTTGTCGAAGACTTGAGCTAGATTTTTTAAGAGGGAATTCGACTCTCTAGTCTTGATAACGATGTCATCAACATACACCTCGACTATATCTCTAACCAAATCACCTAGAGTGATGTTCATCGCTCGAGCAAAGGTGGGTAGAGCATTAAGCAACCCATATGGCATCACTATATAACAATAAAGACCATCCACTGTTACAAAAGCTGTATGCTTCCTATCATCACTAGCCATCTTGATTTGATGAAAACCAGAATAGGCATCTATGAAGGACAGCAAATCGCACCCGGAGGTGGAGTCTACAATCTGATCTATACGCGGGAGTGGATAAGGGTCTTTTGGACATGCCTTGTTAAGATTGGTGTAGTCGATGCACATCCGAAGCTTCCCGTTGGCCTTTGGGACCACGACCGGGTTGGCCAACCATACAGGATGGTGGACCTCCTCGATGAAACCAGCCCGCAGCAGCTTGCGGACCTCTTCACGGATGAAGTTTTGCCGCTCGATGGACTGCTTGCGTGGCTTCTGCCGGACCGGCCTGGCGTCGGGGTGGATCTTCAGATGATGCTCAATCACCTCCCTAGGGATCCCGGGCATCTGTGACGGTTCCCAAGCGAACACGTCAACATTTGCCCGGAGGAAGGCGATGAGCGCGCTTTCCTATTTCTCTCCCAGGTTGCCACCGATGCGGGTGGTCTGGGAGGTCTCCGCTCCGACCTGGACGGTCTTCACGGGGACATCGTCCGTGTCGGTCGGACGGACCTTCGGTGCCTTGGCCAGGGCCTTAGCTCGTGAGGTCGAGGGGTCGGTCCCCTGGGCGCCAGCTGCAGGGGCAAGTCCCGTAGCCAGCGCATGGAGCTTTTCGACCGCTACAACAGCGGCGGCCCGATCGCTCTGGATGGTGAGGACGCCCGCCGGAGAGGGCATCTTCAGGACCAGGTACCCGTAGTGGGCAACGGCCATGAACCGGTACAGGGCCGGTCTGCCGATGACGGCGTTGAATGGGAGGTTAACTTCCGCGACCTCGAACTGCACGTTTTCGGTACGAAAATTGTCCTCCGTCCCGAATGTAACCGGTAAGGTGATGGTCCCTACCGGGTACACGGGATCCGGGCCCACTCCTGAGAATGGGCGTGATGGAGCCAACTTGGACTCCGGGATCTGTAGGTGCTTGAACGCCGCATAGCTGATGACGCTGAGGCCGGCGCCTCCGTCAATCAGCACATGGTGAAGGCGAACATTGGCGATGGTGGGTGCTGTGATGAGCGGCAGCACTCCTGCACCCGCCATGTTCTCTGGGCAGTCGGATGGCCCAAAGGAGATGGTGGTGCCCTTCCACCGCTGGTGGGGCGCCGCCCTCGGCACCCCTGGTTTCACCGAGAGGACCTCCCGGCGAAGGGCCTTGACGTCCCGTCGGGAGACGAGCTCCGAACTGCCACCGTACATAACGTACAGCTTCTTGCGGCGCTCGTCCCCGCCGGACTCGGAATCGGACTGCTGGAACAGTCCCTTGAGGTCTTTATTGGGGGTTTGATACCCCAACTCCCTCTCAGTCGCAGCTGCGTCGGCATCAGAGGCTTTTTCCTTGCCGGACCGCCGCGGAGGGGAGGGGCCTTCCTTGGAGGCCTGGACACGCCTCTTGCTGAGACGTTCCGCGAGCTTCTGGATCTCGCGGCACTCAGCGGCGCTGTGGCGAGCCCCAGGATGAACAGGGCACGATCCGGGGTCGGTGCGCTGTTGTCGTGGGCGCTTGCCGTGGGAGTTCTGGCCCCCGGTCGTTGCAGCCGCAACGGCCAGACCCCCAATCCGTGACTTGTCGAAGCCACGACTCTTCTTGTTCTTCTTCTTGCCACTGCCCGGTGCAGCGACACTGGGCCCACTCGTCTGAGCCGGTCCTGCTTGGGTTGCAGAGTGCCAGGCACGGCCCTCCGCAGCCCGGGCGCACTTGTCCGCCAAAGCGAACAGGGTGGTGACTGCTTCCACTTGGTGGGTCGCCAGCTTCTCTAGCATCTTCTCGTCTCGGACCCCCTGTCGGAAAGCCGTGATAATAGATGCATCGGAGATACGTGGGATAGTTCCACGTACCTTAGTGAAACGGGAAATGAAGGCCCGGAGGGTTTCCCCGGGTTGTTGCCTCACGGCGTGGAGGTGGGCCTCCACGCCATGCTGCTGGTACGCGCTGGCGAAGTTCGCCGTGAACTGTGCGCAGAGCTCACCCCAGGACTGGATGGATCCCGGGGTAAGGTTCATGAGCCAGGTTCGGGCTGGCCCGGTCAAGGCTACATGAAAGTAACTTGCCATAACGGCTTCGTTACCTCCAGCCGCCGTGATGGCGGTGATGTAGACCTGCAGGAACTCTGACGGGTTGGAGGACCCGTCATATTTTTCCGGCAGGTGAGGCCGAAACTTGGACGGCCAGGCGACCGCGCGAAGGTGGTCTGCGAGTGCTGCGCAGCCCACGCCCGACACCGGCGCCTGGGTGAGTCCTTGCGGCCTGGCCGTAGCCGCATCGAGCTCAGGGGGTCCGGGATCCGACCCTCAATGTTTAGCTGTCGGTTACGTGCTCGCTCGATGGAGATCCTGGCATCCTCTCCCGCATGCCTGCGGTTGAGCTCCGCCCGGAGATCCTCGGTCCGTGCGCTCCTCACTGATGGTGAGTGCACAGAACCGGATGCGCCGCCCTGGCGACGGCGCTGCCTGGACACAGATCCCCCTGCTGAGTCTGGGGAAGCCTGTGCCAGGTTGAGGAGACGGTCGACGTCGTCACGCCACTGTCTGTGCGCGTCTGGCGACGCCGCCTCGCCAGGGGGGTTGCGGAGCAACTCCCTGGCTGCCATGAGGGGCCCGCTCGGTAGGAGCATCGATTGGGCCACAGAGGCCCGCTCCGCTGCACATGGTGGAGCAGCACGCGGGGCCACCCTGGAGGCGGGATGGCGGGAGGCGTGTGGCGCCGTGGACGCCACTTCTTCACCGATCAGGAGGTCATGGTGACCATTTTCCTGCGCCATTGAGGTCGTGAAGGTCGACCGAGCGCGAACCAAACCTAAGTCCCCCTACCTGGCGCGCCAAATGTCGGAGGAATTCTCCAGCCGGGTGGCGGAAAGCACCCGCCTAATCCTAGTTTAGGATGGGTTTGGAGGGGACTCAGGAGCGCTCGATCGGTGGACAGATGAACGCAGGAAGGATACGCAGATTTAGAGTGGTTCGGGCCGCCGAAGCGTAATACCCTACGTCCACTTTGGTGTTGTATTGCTTGAAGAAGCCTGGATGAAGCCTAGCCTACCGCTTGTGTTCGTGTCCCCCTTTCTAACGGGTGCACTCCCCCTTTATAGTCCAAGAGGAGTGCTTACACTGAGCGGGACCCCGACATGTGGGTCCGGCCAACAGGAGCTTGTTCTACGAGAGATATGGAGGTCATCTCCTCGAGCTCCTCTCCGTAGTCCTCTCGATCGGGAAGTTGATGTGCGTATCCACAGTCGGGATACGGCCGTGTACAGCCTTGTCTTGTACAGTGTTCGGTGTCAGCGTTGCCCAACAGTGAAGCCGTGCTGTCACTGTTGGGATGGAACCTCCAGTCAGGGGGCGAGCCAGCGCTGACTCGTGCCATGCGCACTGTTACAGCGCAAGCCTTAGCACGCCTATTACAGACCATCATCACGCGCGCAGCACCGTGACGGGACTGCACACAGTCCGCGCACTGTGCGCGGTGATTCGACGCGCCGCCTTCAGATCAGGCGGGCTTACCGTGGTGTCAGCTTACCTGCCCCGTGTGTCAGTGGCAGGCCGCACCTTTTGACCTTGGCGCGCCCAACTCACCTACCGCATTGAATGCTGGTAGGTGGAGAGGCGACTCGTAAGGGGCCTCCGGCCGCAGGCACGCGGCGGGGTCAGCCCGGCTCCTCCCGCCGGGCAGCACATGGCAGCACCGGACCCCTTCCCGGGGGAAAGTGGGGTCCGGGGCCCCCGTGGCCGGCCGGAGCGGGCTGACCTGTGATGGTCTGGCCATCACACGTGGCGGCCCCCGACCTCCCAGGGGAGGCCGGGTCCGCAGGGGTTACCCGAGAGCTCTCCCGCTCACGTGGGTGTGCAAAGGCCCCGGACCTCACGGAGCTCGGGGAGGGTCCGGAGACCGTGGTCCCAGCTGTCAGGCCCGGAGGCCGTGTGCCACGTGGCCCAGAGGCGAGGGGGAGCGTGGATTATGAGAAGTACCAGGGCCTGGACACCCTAGCAGGAGGTACCCCTATCTGTATGTACCGACAGTAATGCTTATGAGGGAAGTAGAGGTGGCTATAGTATATATATATATATATATATATATATAACCCTAACTACCAGCATTACTTTTCTGTCAAAACTTAAATTCATGCACAACCCAACCTTATATTCTGTAACAACATCTTCGACGATGAGGTAAGAGGGTAAGGATCCTCAGCCAACTGAGGGAGCTTGGCCTTCCCGTCGGTGATGCGAACCGAACGCTGTTTCTCAAGCAGTGGCCTACTTGAGATGCTGCCAATGTACCAACTTCGGTTGACTACATTGGGAGTATATAGTTAGGTACGGGGTATGAACAGCAACACTCCCGCATTTTGCGGTACTCCCGTGAATACGTTATCTCGATAACGTATGTTAACGTCGTCTGTACGGCGGTAATTGTACAGATGCTGTTTCTATAGTGAACAGTAATATTTGGGAACGCTTTCATGACATGCTGGCATGAAAGGTTTGGTGTATATATCTCGTGTTTTCTACAGGTATGCTAACCTCGTTGACTAAGCTTGAACGTAAGAACAACTAGATATTATAGGGAGAGACGTATCTATATGATGCCACCGTACTTAACCACGTAAGACCAAGATTACTTGGCAGTTCTTTTTGTTTGTGAGGACGTGTAGAACGTGCATGCATCATGACATCTTGGATTGACCTGATTGCCTTGTTTGTTACGTTGATGTACTGAAATATGTTGCTTGTATCTGAATGTCTGCCTAGACTTTGTGTTGTGGGAGCCAATGAAATTTGCTAGGCTATCTTAGAGTTAAGAAAGTCTTTTGTGAATCAAGTGGATTGGGTTATGTTTGAACCCTATCACCGATCTTAGCTTGACAGCTAAATCAAACCCTTGATCTTGCTTTTCCTTGAGGGTTAAATCTTGATAGTTGTCAGCAAACCCTTGGATCCATTATTCAGTGAATCATCTGTCCTTTCTCGATGTTGTACCATATCTTGTTGGCTATTCTGGTTACAACATCTGAAGTTGCACCTTCGATTTTTGCTCAGATGATTTTGGATAAATTAAAAAGATATATAACAATAATTACTTTGTGAATACAATTCTCCCAGCAAAAATCATGCATCATAACATATACTATCTTTGGTCAGTGCATGGTGTTGCATCGTCATCGATAATCCGTAGACTGACTAACGGGTGAGTATCCAGTACAACTTTAGGTTGTCTTCGGTTTCCTAAAGCTATCTCGTTGCTGTTGGCACTATAGGGTTGTTATTCCTCTTTTGTGGTGGTGTTTAATCACATGACCATGATGCCGTGTCGGAACCTAAGGCCTCATGTGCACTGCAGTCACATGATTGAGCCATTAGGAGTGCACTGGTGACTAGGTATATGTGACGTAACCCCACTGCAATCTCTTCTTATGCAACCTTACTAGTGTCCTAACTTTTGATCTTCGCTTAAGGATATAGGACTACCCAGGTGTTAGTTACGAGAGAACGGTTGTAGAGTGCGAGTCATATGCATCATCAACTCATGAAGGTATGCATCATACTTCATGCATTTCATACGTGCATACATTGCAAGTATCATCATCCTTGCATCATGGTGTATGCATCATTTGGCCAGCATCATGGCAATTGCATTGTGTCTTATGCACCATCTTGATCGTGCATGGAATTCTCCATCCTTGTGTCGCACCATCATTATAATCATACATCTCAACAGTGCATCACATTCATGGTTATATATCGAGCATTGCACTCTGAATTGGAGCAATTATTCAGTATCCCTTGATTGCATCGGTATAAGTAGACATGTTTTACAATCAACATCATCTAAATTATTTAGGTAATAAATTCTGAGCAGGAATGTCTCAAACATCACTTATCAATCTCTCGTGCTATCCTCATTGCTATCCATAAGCTTTGTGATGAATGTCGCCGACATTTATCCTCCCCATGTTGTGATCTTAGCTCTATGAGAATTTGATCACCTTTTCCTATCTTATCTTGTCAAACTCATCTATGTACAATCTCTTCATGCTCTCGTTATACTCATCTCGTCATGCTTTCATCATCAACCTCAATCCTCTCTGGTGTGATTGCTTTCTTGCCACTTTTGATGGGTGATTTGTTTCTCTTCCCTTAAGAGTCTTTCGTCCGAATCTCGGGACGAGATTCTTTTTAGGGGGGGAGGTTGTGACAGTTCATGTACTTGTAATGCTAGGCAAATATTTTGTTCGTGTGAAGTATGTGTTTGTTTGTATAAAGCTCGTGTGTGTTATATGAAACTTTTGAAAACTTAAAAGTGCAAATAAAAAGGGTAACTTTTGTAATTACAGAAAAACCTAGGGTTGTTTTTGTAAAATGTATTTCGATAAGGGTAATTTCAAAATAAGTGAAGGATGGTTTTGCAAACAGGTTTTTCTTACTTTATTCCCTGTATAGAAATATATATTTAACCAAAAGTTTCATTTGAAATGTGTGTGTTGAATTGTGTAAAAATTTTGGGTAAAGTGGTAAAAATAAGGGTATTTATGTAATTTTATAAAAGTACAAGTCCTTTTGTGCAAGTAGATGATTTACAAAAGTAATTCTCAAAGTTACTCAGGGCTAAAGTGTAAAAGTGCAAGTCATCATGACATATCTATCCAATCATTATGACGAGTCTATCCCGTCATCATGACGTGTTATAAATGCTTGCATTTAGGTCCTGAATTTTATAAAGTTACGCTCTTTAGGACAAAAGTAATTCAAATCCGACTTTTGTTCAAAAATTCACGTGTAAAAATATAAGTTTTGAGTTTCTGAACTTGGACCCTAAAGCAATGTTGTAGAGTTTGAAAAACTCTCCAACTTTCATTTTGGGCATTTCTTCATTAGGGCTTTAAATCAATGGGAAAATTTGCTTTACAAACAAGCCCCTGCAGTTTTCTGAAATTGCGCATAAGTCCTTGGGAAATCTCTTTTCCCCTTCTCCTCTGTTCTCTTATCCCTGGCGCCTTTATCTTCTTCCCCACCGGCAGCACACCTCTTCCTGGCTCCATTCTTATCCCCACCTGTTTTTCGCCCTCTCTCTTCCTCATGCCGCAGCAAGGGCTGGGCGGCGTCCAGTGGCTTCAGGCGACGGCGCCCTAGGGGCACTCCTGCCCCAGGCAGGTGGCGCGCGGCAGGCACACACGGCGCGGAGCCGAGCGAGCGGCCCACGCGAGCGGAGGCGCTGCGCAGGGCGCGAGCGCGACCCCAGGCCAGGCGGAGGCGCGCGGAGTGAGCGCTCAGGCGGAGCGCACGGACTCGCAGCGCGGGGCGCGAGCCGGTGCGGCGGCTCGGGCGTAGCCAGGCGCGGGCGAGCCGGAGCGGCGGAGCGTGAACGGCGTGCGCGAGCGCCGGGCTCGGGTGGCGCGCGAGCGGGCGGTAGTTGCTGGGGCAGCGGCAGGTGGCCGTGGCTCGGCTGGTGGGCGAGCGGCAGCGGCCAGGCGCCGAGCGGGCTGACGGACCCAGGAGTGGAGCGAGGCCGGCCCGTGGCACGGTGGTTCAGGCGGAAGAGGAACGGCGCGCGTGAGCCGAGCACAGGAGCGGAGCTAACGGCTTCAGGCGAGCAGACGGCGCAGGCTCGCGGCCGTTGGGTGAGCAGGAGCTGGGGCGCAGCAGTGGAAGCAGCGCGGCGGCTGAGTGAGCGCAGGAGGAGGCGCGATGCAGTACTGGTGGTGCACGCTGGAGAGTATGCACTGGAATGGCGCGAGCGCTCGGGATCCAGGCGGCGCCAGTGCGCGGCGCTGGCGACGTTGGCGCAGGCGCTGGAGCAGAACGCGCGCAAACGCGTGTGCGGGCACGGCGCGGCCCGGCGTGCAGGACTGAACGTGCAAGTGGAGCTCTGGCATGGCGGTGTGGAGTGGGCTAGCACAGGGACAGCAAGGCCCCGCGCGTGGAGTACCTGGTGATGGTCTGGTGCGGGCAGCCGCAGCAAGACGTGACGCGGGCCGAGAATGCACGCGGTTCGGGCGTGTGCGGAGGCGACGCGGCAAGGCCGAGGCAAGCACGAGTCCAGCAGTAGGAAGGGTTGTGCAGGGCGACAACGTGCAGGGCAACGGCGTGCAAGACAACAGCGTGTAGCGCATAGCGGTGTCTCCGCTGGACGCGCTTAGGCCGCAACCGAATTGGTGTACAGGAAGGTCGCACGCAGTGCGGGAGGTGCTGCAGCGCGACGATTCGGGGCGGACCCACCCAGGGGGCAGTAGAGTCGCGCGTGATGGACGTTGGAGGCCGTCGAGGAGAAAGCAGTGGAAGGCACGGCCCTAATACAGGCAGACCACGGTCCTCGCGAAGGCGGAGGTGGGAGTGTGGTGTGGCGAGTCGGAAGGAGAAGCTGCGGAACGAAGGCGACGGCTGGGCGTAACGAGCTCGGAGGAGCCACGGAGTAGCCAGACACGACAAGCTCCCTCCACCCATGCAGAGGTCGAAACAGGAGCAGCGCGACGCGGGTTCGACGTGCGACGCAGGACTGACGGCCGACTCAGTTCGTTTCCACAGGCGCGTGCGTATGCAAGGCAACCGACCACGCGCATGCTGGCTGGGGGCCGTTGGTGTGGGAGCAGAGCAGAAGCGGCGCATTAGAGGTGTAACCAAGCACGGCAGTCCTGCAGGAAGCTACGCGGGTGTGCCGACCGTGTTTTAGTGGCACACGTGCGTGGGCAGGAAAACCTTGAGGTTCGCGGAGGAGTCAGCATAACGGGCCACCGTGAGAAGTACCCTGACTATCTTCCACCCACTACAATCCCCTGGCAAGCTTCTTCGTCACCCACAGAATCTCGTTACCGTCGAGCACTTCTTATCACCTATCTTGTTCACCACGTGAAGTCACTTTCCATTCGTTCTTCTTCACAACCAAGGCTACCCCAAGGTTTGCCCCGATTCACTGAATCTTCCTAATGCCGGTGATCCCTTTGCCGGAATATCATCGTTATCTTCCTATTCTCTATTTTCCCTAACCAGGGACTTAATTGCTTCGATTTAGAAAGTTCTAGTGTGTTCGCTGTAAAATTTCCAAAGCCTTCTTTATTTCAAATCAGTGAACTTCTACATTTCATAGATTTTCGTAGGAAGTTCATAAAAATGTAAAATCAGTTTTGTTTGAAACCCTAAGTCAAACTCTACAAGTTTTATGTTGTGATCTTGAGTTAAAGTCTTTGATGTATGGTCTAGGTCAAATGTTAGGGAATGAATGTTTTATTGTGCTTTATATTTTATGCTTGTGTTATAACTAAAAAGTAAGCCATAGAATATATGTCTTAAATAGAGAGATGTAATATCTAGTTAATCCTATCACCTTGGTGCTCATATCCTTGCCGTCAAGACGTTATCCTTGCCTTGATTGCCGTTTCCTTAAGATTCTCTTCGTATAAAGATCTTTGTTAATTCATGTGCATCTATTGCTTAGCTTATACATCTCTGCAGCTGCGTTTCAACATCAGCCTTTGGTTTAGCTGCTAAGCATCCGTTTCCTTGAGTCTATGATGTTCCTGTGTAACAACTGTCAGTCGATGCTTCTACCATCGGCTGGTTAGCTGATACGATTGTTACCTTTCTAGTATCGGCTACTGCCGATACAGTTCTGTTGTTCTGGCCTACATCGGCTGCCACATAGTCGATTGATCTGAGGTGCATACACAATCTTCAGATTCTTGCTATCGACCGATCCAAGCCAATTCTAGTTGTTTTCCGCAGCGGTCAAATATGGCCGATCAATCCTTAGTCTTCCCTTCCTTATCCACACACTTCTATCAGCCGATTTATCGACTGAAAGATCGGCTATATATCTATCGGTCACATACCCTTAACCACACTCCAATCGGCTGTACATCACTCAATAGTTGTGCTGACGTAATCGAGTCAATACAACCACACCTAGTTACCTAGAATAACACTTAAGCACATCTCAGTCAAGACACAACTGTTTTAGGAATCATCCCTCTGCTAAAGTGATCGATGTTTTCATCGATCAATCAGGAAACCGGTGCACCTATCAATCGTCTACCCAGACCAAAGTACACAACCCTAGATGCGTAAGATAGCACAATAGACACGCCTCTGTTAGGCACGACCTAAACACATCAATCAGCTAAACCCCGTTGTTTCCAATTGGCTCTGTTGTAACCCTCAACAAGTAGCCGATTCTAATTAGTTGTCCCCCTAAAGCTCTGTCTAAGTTTAGCTCAGATCTTTTTGAGTGTTATATGAGTAATATGTTACATGAGTGTTGGATTGCAACTTTGTCGTGAAGTAACATAGTTTCATATGCATACTTTGAGTGTAATGCTGCATTGCATGTAGATACGACTACTTCTGCGACGGTACCTACAAGTTTTCACAGGAGTTTACGAAGGATATGTCTGAAGACCAAGTGAACGTCACCAAGGGATATCGCAAGCCCCGAACCAAAATTCGGAAGATATTGACATTTCTAACTTCAGCCCCACCAGTAAAGGCAAGCCCCGGACATAAACCCTACTTTATTTACACTGCAACCTATGTTATTTATATCTATCTCTGCATTAAGTTCTTAGGAATTGTATGAAAAACCCTAGTTGCATTTTCCTAGGAACCAATGTATTGAATGTTAGCACTTGAGTCCGGCTAGCTGCTATGCTAATAGGACCGGTAGAAGATGAGTGATTACCTGTCACTCGCGCGATATAGGAATTGTAATGTTTACATTCCTGTTATCACTATAAGGATGACGGACGGGAGTTTTATGAGGTATCATGGTTGAGATGATACCCCGTCTGTGTTGTTGAACTTGATAAGGTCGCAGCGTGTGGTAGTGCGGGTTAAGTGTTTGAAAGTACTAGCCACATGCCGCGAAATATGGTAAGTGGTAAGCCTAGTAGCCAATCGGCCCGAGGAGTGAACATACCTCCCACCACTCGTCTTGCTTCTTCTGGTTACTTATGTTCGACGTGTGGGAATACGTGTTGCAAGGGCAACCAGGAGTACGGGTTTTTTAGTCACACTACAGACGTACGTCCTGCACTTTGGAAGTGCGTATGGTCCTGCAGTCGCTTGTGGTGGATCTGATCCACGAGTCGGAATGAAAGGCAAACGGTTGCTTCGGAATGACCCTTTGGTGCTCCAAGCGTGTGAGTTAGGTTTACCTTGCAAGGTTTAATCTCGATTCAGGAATCGTCCGCCTCTCACGATGAATGAGACTGCTTGTCCCCTTTACCACATTGAGTAACAAGAGCAATGTTATGATTATCGAAGATGATGTTTGACTAAAGATTTTACCATGCTTGAATAGCTATAGGTGCTCATCTAGATTGAATAATCACCTAGAATTTGAAAACTAAAAGTTGACATTAAGGATCTACTCTTTGATGCTTTTCAGCTGAAAACTCTACCCAGAGCTAAAAGCCTTCATAAGTCTAGTTACATGGCTAAGTATACCATAACCGGGTAAGCCTTGCTGAGTATTAGTATACTCAGCCTTGCTAGTTTTATGTTTTTCAGGTAAAGTCTTTGAAGACCCTACTCTTCCCCTGTCTTGGCCCTGTGCTCTTCCAGAAGGTTGGTCCGTGGAATGGGATCCGTTCCCGACCAACATTGGTGATACCGAGAGATGTCGTGCCCGGGCTTAGCATGACATCCGTCTTGTCGACGTGCTGTAATCATCGCGTATGTTTTCTGCTGCTAAAAACCATACCTTTAACAGTTTGTAATGTTTTCTCTGAGTTTGAAACTTCGTACTACTTTTGGAAACTCTTGTGATGTATTTCCCTATGATGTAAAATGTGATGGTGATTGTATCTCTGGACTCACCTTCGTGTGAGGTAACCTTATTTGATCCTGTGTATCGGTGGTTTATCGGGACGTTACCCGACAGGCCAAGGGATTATACCGTTTGAAGCATGTTGGAGCCCTCGGAAGTGGACTCGTGTACTTGAGCCGGTATAATTCAGGTTGGTTCTGCCACATTATCTGGGGTCAAATTGGCTGATATGGATAGGAATGTTAAAGGTACAGTGCTTCAAGGATAGAAAAAGGAAGGATTTTGCCGATTGAATTATCAGAGTGTTTTTGGTCTATCCGATTGGTTGGTACATTGGCCCCGGCCTTAGCCGATTCACGTGCCTCAGGTCTAGCCGACTGGATGTCTACTGGTGCTAGCCGATTGGCCAAAGCTGTATCGGCCATGCCTAACCGAGACTCCTTTTGTGTTAACTTGCCGATCTGTGGTGGTGCATTTCGGCAGGTGCAGCAGATATGCCATCTAAATTGGATGTCTATCTGATCACTGAGCGCATCGGCATAGCCGATTTGTGTTTTTAGCAACTAGTCGATCTGTGAACATCGGAACGCTAGCCGATCAGGGTATGTAACTATTCAATATTGGAAGTAACCGATTGTGCAACAACTACTCGACTCGTGTGGCATGTAACTATCCGATTGCGCATTGGTAAACTAGTCGAGAGTGTGAACATCAGCCGAGCTGATATGTGCGCATGTACTAGATTTGTGAATCGGTACAAGTAGTCGATCAATGCATTTGCAAACTAGTTGATTAGTGAACATCGGCTGAGCCGATTTGTGTACGTGTACTAGTCGATCGGTGAATTGGCCTACTAGCTGATTTAGTGCATCGGCACATTAGCCGATGTACACATTGGGTAGAACTAGTCGAGTGATGTATCGTCATAGCTAGTTGACTAGTGCGAGTAACTAGCCGATGGTGTATTGGTAGACTAGTCGAACTATGTATCCGTACGATCTGTGTCTCAGCGTATTCAGTGGATCAGCTGTGTAGCCGGTCTTCATCCTTAATATTCTCCTAAATCTACTGGGGCATATCAGCCATGTAGCTGATTGTCCTACTCTGCACTAACTGTGCCTAACTGAGATGTGCTTAAGTGTTATCCTAGGTAACTAGGTGCGGTTGCATCGACTTGATTGTGTGAGTACAACAATTGAGTGACGTACAGCCGATGGGGTTATCTTAGTCAGACCTGTTACAAGAACTAGGTGGAACAGAACACTAATATCGGACTAGGCTAATTAGACCACAAGTGTGGAATTAGACTGAAGAGGATGTGGCTGATGGGCTTGTGCCGATGAGGATATGTTTTACAGATGTGCAGCCGATTGGAGTGTGGTTGAGGGTATGTGACCGATAGGTATATAGCCGATTTCCTAGCTGATAAATCGGCTGATAGAAGTGTGCGGATAAGGATGAGAAAACTAAGGATTGATCAGTCATATTTGACCGATATGGAAAACAACTAGAATCAGCTGGGATCGGCCAATAGTAAGAACCCTAAGATTGTGTGTGCATCTCCGATACATCGACTATGTGCAACCGATGTAGGATAGAACAAAGAATTGTATCGGCAGTAGTCGATATTAGAAAGATAACAATCGTATCAGCTAACCAGCCGATGGTAGAAGCATATCAAATGAATTGCATCGGCTGACAGCCGTTACAATGAAACATCATAGATTCAATTGAAACGGATGCTTAGCGGCTAAGCTAATAGCCGATGCTGAAGCATAGCTACAGAGATGTATTAGCTAAGCAGCAGATACACACGAACTAACAAGGATCCTTATACGAAAAGGACCTTAAGGAGACTGCAATCAAGACAAGGACAATGTCTTGATGGCAGGGACATGAGCACTCGTGTGAAAATATTAACTAAACATCACACATCTCTATCACAAAAATATGAGCTAACACTACCAAACTTATCAACAATGCAACACGAAAGACATTCTATTTATCAAACATGTCATTCACTCTTTTACTAGGCATTCATTTATCGGGTATTATCTAAATTGTTTAGTTACATTAGGTAACAGGGTTGATTACCCTAAACATCTAAACTAAATACATTAGGTAGTATACTTGGTTATCTTAAGCAATAAACTAATTACACTTAACATCTTTATGCAACAGATTAATCAGAATAAGTGATTTAAATAAACAACATGTAAAACTTAAATGAATTTTATAGAGCAATGCACTTTAAAACTAAGGCTGTAAAAATTACTAAACATTGCTTTAGTCTAATTTCATTTACTGTAAATTTATCAGGATTTTATTTAAACAGGAACTATGCCACAAAATTAAACAACAACACACATTAAATGATTAAGATACATTTATACATTTATGGCCATTTCTACTGTATAAGAGTAACATTCCAGCATATTTTCATAATTATTCATGAACCAAAACTATTGTTCATAAATTTTCTTTGAATCTAAGCCGATATTCATAACTTCAGTTACACTAGGTTTCTGACTCTCAAAATTTTATCATGAACTAAACATGTTGAAAGAATGCTAAGGTTAAATTTTGAGCTACAAACATGAACAGATGCATCTGAAATTAATTTATGAGATTTTCATCAACATACATCAAAAATACTCAAACATCATAGCTAAACAATAGATCTGGCCCTCCAAATTTTACATAGAGCTATTCAAGACATGCACAACTTATGTTCCAAAGTTCAGCTATAGCACAGCTGTGAATTAAAAGATCTAATTAAAGCATCCATTTTCTACTAATTAAATCACGGCACAAAATACACAGATTCATCTCATGGTCATAACACAAACGTTGCAGTATTTAACCCAAGGATTAAAACCCAATTGGTTTGACATTTTTCTGATTTTTCTATGATTTACTACGATTTTCCAAAGTTTCAGCCAGAAATTTCAAGAAGGTCCAGCGCGACACTATTCATCTGAGTCACGGGTTGTGCAGATAGGCCCTTGGAATTCTTCCTATTGTTGTGTGGAGTCCCTGGTCATGATTTTTGGAACAGAGCAAACTCAGGGAGCTGGATTGTGGTGATGGGGTGCTTTCTGGCGGCGAGGGAGAGGTGGGGAAGCATGAGGGACACGAGAGCTACCTTTGGATGGGCTCGGTTGAAGCCGGGGTGGCCGGAGGAGGGCCAACGGCGGACGGGCTTGGTCATGGCGGTGATGTTCCGGCATGTTGAGGGTCGAAGAGGCTCGGTGAGCTGGTCCAGGAGCTTCTTCGAGATGATGTGGTCCTGCTGGAGTGATCGGCGAGGGGTGGGAGCTGCTAGACGACCGGGTCAGCGGGGAGGCCGAAGCGGCGACGGAGGAAGATCGATGGCGAACGTCAGTGGGACCGTCTGGTGAGGGGTTTGCACCAGGGTGGGATCGGGGAGCACCGGTAGGAAGTGGAGAAGTTCGGTAGGGGGTCGAGGAGAGCGTGGAGGGGCTGATGATGGTTGCCCATGGCGAACAGGGGCGGCGGCGGCCATGGCACGCGATGGTTCAGTTCGAAGAAGCAGAAGAAGGAAGGAAGGAAGAGGAGGACGAGAGCAAGAGAGCAAGGGAGTGTGCGGGCTTAAATAGGAGGAGGAGGAGGGCAGGGGCACGGCACAGTAGGCGGCAAGCGGTGGCAGGGGCGGCGCAGAGCTCGCAGAAAAAGAAACAGAAGAGGAAGCAAAGTGGGATGCATCCAGGGACTTTTCTGCAATTACAGAAAATACAGGGACCTCATTTTAAACCAAGTTTTCCCACTATTCTAGAGCTCAAATGAAAAAGTGTTTAAAATAAAAGTTGTGTAACTTTTCAAATCCTAAAACTTTGTTTTAGGGTTTAAATTCAAAAACTCAAAGAATGAAGTGTTAATTTAAAACCTTGGACTAAAATTAAGATTATAATGTTTTTGTCCTAAAGGGTGTAAATTTCATAACTTTTAGGACCTAAATGCAAGTATTTATGACATGTCATGATGACTTGAGCATTTATGACAGGATAGGATGACTCGAGCATTTATGACAGGATAGGATGACTCAAGCATTTATGACAGGATAGGATGACGCAAGCATTTATGACATGTCATGATGACTTGCACCTTTTTACACTTTAGTCTTTAGTAACTTTGAAAGTTACTTTTACAATTCACCTATTTACACTTTTCAACAATACATTTCAAATAAAACTTTTGGATATATACATATTTTTATTTTTTTATTATTTTTATTTTTTTATTATTATTATATTTTGTTTACAAGGGATAAAGTAAGAAAAATGTGTTAGCAAAACTACCCTTCACTTATTTTGAAGTTACCTCCTATCCAAATACATTTTGCAAAAACAACCCTAGTTTTTCTGTAATTATAAAAATACCCCTTATTACTGGTATTTAAGTTTTTAAAAGCTTCACATAAACACACACAAGCTTTACACCAACAAGCACATACTTCACACTAACAAATAATATGCCTAGCTTACCAGTACATGAACTGTCACACTATGTGCCACAAGATTCGGGTTAAAAATTTCTCTGTGAACATACGAAGGCTACGGCCACGTGTGTCATTTATATAAATCGACTCCCTGTCATGAATTTTACGGAGGCTCCGGCCACATTCATATCTTATCGACCTCATGTTCGACGGAAGCCTCGGCTCTGTTCACATCTTCTACAAATCGACTTCCACCGCGACCTTGGATGGTCGCTCGCAACAGTAGTTGCATTTACCCCAACAAGATCGATCCGTTCGACTGGTTTATACCCAGTTTGTTGGATGGGCTTGCAGGAAGAGCTACCTCGACTACATCCTGAGTCGTTGCACTCAAGGTAGTTTCATTTTTGCCAAAAGCACGGCAGACCCGCGGCGATGCCCGCATTCACTCCCAACAAGTCTGATTCGTCCGTCCGGTTCCTACCTAACTTGTGGAGCGCGCTCGCATACCTGACTACACCCAGAGTCGATGCACTCTATGTAGCTTCATTTTTTCTCTGCCTTAAGAATGGCAGTCCCGCGATGATGCTCGCGTTCTTTCCTAATAGGTTAGGCCTGCCCGATCGGGTGACGGCTAATTTATTAGATGAGTTCCTACTTGGAGCTATGGCTACTTCTAGGGTCGCTGCACCCAGGGTAGCGTCTACTACTTAGCCTCTAGGCCTGGATGACAATTCAGCCAAGGCACACACAAGTGGTGACATCAAATAAAATACATACACAAGGAAGTAAGTACTTGTTTTTTACACCCTAATCCTGCACTACACTTTGGAATATCTGTTCTGCTGCAGGACGGGCTTCTTGGAGGTATTGGTCGAACTAGTCCTCGGTGCAATCTGCAGCCATGCCCTGAGCAAATATCTCCAGTTGCGCCTCTGGTAAAACAACTTCACGAAGGCGAGGGCGGGGCTGACACACGCCACCGGGGCTTCTGAGAGGAACTTGACCACCTTTTGTGGGCTTCATGAAGTCGCTCTAGCAGGGGCCGCAGACTCGCTTCACCTCCCTCTGGGGGATCCACCATGTCCATCAGTTTTCGGGCGGCCCCCCTGAGGTCCTCCAGCTCCTTTTGTTGCCGCTCATCCTTCTCGCCCAGCATCTTGACTTGTTGAAGGCAGTCGACGAACTGTTATTCATTGTCGCTGATCACCTTCTGTAGCCTCTCGACATCATCTGTACGGCAATATAGCATATTCTTCACGTCAGTAAGTAGTTCTTCTTTGTATTTTAAGATTTTCCTAAGCTCTGCGGTGAAGATAGTTTCAGTGTCCAAAGAAGCCTTTTAAAGGGAAAAGTGCTCGAGGCAAGCGAGTGGCTTACCTTGGTGCGCCTTCCTCTGATCTTTGAGCTGCTCTTGGTGCGCTTTCCTTTGCACCTCGAGTTGTTCTCGGAGTTCGGAGTTGGCTTTCTCGAGACAGCAGCTCTTCGTCTTTTCGTCGGAGATACATTTTTCCAGGGCAGCGAGCTTTTGGTGACTACCCACAATGGTTTTCAGCTTTTCTGATTTTCCCTGAGAGTGGGTGATCACATTCTGCATAAGGAGGAAGATTAAGATAAGCAACTCGACAGTGTTCACCAGCAGGAAAGTACTCAGGTCTTACCAGGGCAAAGTCATACGCCTTCTTGAAGTTCTCTATGTTGTTGTCTGTCAGCATCGGATCGTCCACCAGGTCGGTGCCCAGCAGTTCATCAGATCTCCTTGAGGTTCCCGCAGCTCCTTTAGGTGGTGGCTGCTGGGCACCTGCAAGTTCGGGTATTTTCAGCATGGAACGCCTGTTTCTAGGCAGCTCACCGCGGGTGGTCAGATGCTTACCTGTGCCATCTGTAGGAGCGGAAATAGGGGCCTCAACTTGTTCCTCGCCACCAGGTCCAGCTTCACCTTGTTGGAGCTCGGGAGGCGGCAAGTCGGGCAGCGTCGCGTTCGCCTCGGGGGCTGGCTCCGCGGGCATCGACCCACCAGAGGCTGATGGCTCGGGGGCTGGGTCGGCTATGGCTGGCCCTGCGCCTGAAGACTCCGCTCGGGCTGACGACTCGGGGCTGGGGCAGTCGTGGCTGGTTTCAGCTGAAGCTTCACGACGCTTCCAACCCTGATGAAGTCGAGGTCGTTATTGCACAAGTCAAAAGGAGCATAATATTTATTGTGCAACCAGATGCAAACTTACAGTGCAGACTTCTTTTTGATAGCTGTCTTCACCCGCAAGGCCAGTAGTGGGGTTTCTATTGCTGGTGGTGGGGTTTCGCAAGCCGATGGCGCGGTCCCCGCCATGGCGATGGCGATGGCCGTGGTGACAGATGGAGCTGCTACCACTTCTTTGGGTTTGGCCCTGGATGAAGAGGCGGAATGACTACAAATGGATATTGTCAACAGGTAACAATATTGGCGTTTAGTAATGCAACAAGCCAGCAAAACAGTACCTGGAAGATTCGATTTCCTGCGCTTTTCGCTTGCGCACGACCCGATGACCCTGCGGCACCAGAGGCAGAGCTGTAGCCAACTCCACGGCTGGCCCAGGGGAGTTGTCCCTTCTCGCGTCCCCTTCAACTTCCAGGGGGCTCTCGTCTTCCGTGGATTCGCTGCTGTGCAGAGCTTGGGCTATGCGAGCCCTCTTTGCTGCAACAGCAGTGCTGGGGAGCAGGTGGTCTGGCCGAGGGATGTTGGGCTGTGGCGGGTAGCTGCGATACAATTCCATGTGTCCTTGCAGAAGGTTCTCAGTCAATAATGGTGTCACAGAGGTTGTTCCCAACAAAAAATAGTCGAATACTCACAGGTTTGGGCTGATTTCGTGCGAAAAACAATTCAGGCACGTAAGGCACGGCATCCACGTCTAGCAGCACCCGTTTGACTCGGAGGAGTGCGGTGTCGTCTAACAATTCCTCTGCGCACATACGAGATGGCCTCAGCGCCTGTGTACTCGTATCCAAGTTTGTGGCGCTGTTGGATCGGCTGGACGCGGCGTTTGAAAAATGAAAACATGACGGATGCGCCGGTCACTTCCGTCATCTTATGTGCCTCTATGATGTCAAATAGTTCTTCGACTTGATCCATGTCTCCCCTGAAAAGTTCAAGATTCCACTCCGGCCTCACTACAGGTGGATTGTTCGATTTTGCTGGGAGTTGGGGGGCATGGTTTTCGATATAGAACCAGTGATTTTTCCATCCGGGAAGGTTGTAGGGGAATTTGTATGATAGATACTTGTCTCCGGCCTGCTGACGCAGTTGGATGCCGGCGCCCCCTACAATGGAAAGATTTTTCTAGGTGGGTTGTGGTTTGACACGGAAGAGGAAACGGAAAAGATCCCAGTGGGGTTCGACTCCGAGGAAGGCTTCACAGAAATGGATAAAAATTGAAATGTGGCAAATGGAGTTCGGGTTGAGGTGATGGAGCTCAAGCCAGTAATAATTAAGAAGGCCACGGAAGAAAGAACAAGAGGGGAGGGCCAAACCCCGTTTGGCAAAATGGTAAAATGTGACGATTTCGTCAACATTTTCCATGGGGAAAGGTTCGCGGAATGAGGTGCGCCAATTGACAAGATTCTTGTCTTGCAGCAACCCCTCGGAGACAAGTCTATTGAGATCGATCAGGGAGCACTTACTGTAGGTCCACTCCCCGGTCGCCAGCTGCGCCTCCTTCTTCTTCCGTTCTGCCTCTGATTTCTTGGGCGCCATCTCCGGATCCGCTTGCCACGAGTTGCTCGGGGGCTGCGGGGAGAGGGGCGGGGAGATCTGGGGGGTTGGGATTTCTCTGGGAGGATGGCGGCGGAGCGTGGATTTGTTTGGGGATTTTTGTGGATCTTGGCAAATTGCAGATTGGAAGCACAGTCTTTTCTCACTGTTGCCGCGGGGTTAAATAATCAGCGGTTGGGGAAAGTTTACTGTTTCGAAGATTAAGTGTTATTTTTGGGAATATTCCAAAGATGAGGGGTCATTTGGTGGACTGTTTGGATTAAGAATTCGATTAATCATTTTTTCAGGGTTAATTGGCCCGAAAAAAGGGGTTTTTTGAATTCGTGATCTAACTTCCATCATTTGTACCATCACGTTGGTAATTTACCATGTCAACATTTTTAGCCTACATGCCACGGTTTTTGGATCCTTATCTCTAATTTTGAGGGATTTGGATTCAAGGCTCGGGGGCTGCGGGGTACGTGGCATCCACTACTTATTTTTTCAAATTTGTTTGAAAAAGTGAGTAGGGAAGATTCAAGACTACAGTGACCCTCAGCTTGATTCTTCGATTCAACCTAAGGCTCGGGGGCTACTCCATATGGATTGCGATTTTTCAATCGCACACCATATCAGAAATAAAATTCGGGGCATGAGCACCTCATAGCTTCAATGCAGCCAAGTAAGTACTCGAAAAAGGACTTCAAGACGGAGCTCCAAAAGAAGCCGAAGACTACTTCGAAAGTACTCGGTAAGCCTGCAGTACTCAGTTACAAAGAGCTCGGGGGCTTGTCAGACCCGGGGCCACGGGACTATGTACACAACATAGTTCAAAGAGGTTTAAGAGATTAAGTCCGTCTTATCTCTTATTTATCACGTTTATCTCTTATTTATCCCATTTAAGTAGGAGATAAAGCTAACCGATATAGAAGGAATCTACTCGAGATATGTTCTGATACGATTCCTTAGCTGGTGTTGGTTAGTATCCTTGTAACCCTGGCCTCTCGGATATATAAGGGAGGATAGGGACCCCTCTCAAAACAAGATCTCTAGATCAATCTACACTAAAGGCAATACAAACCACCATACAGGATGTAGGGTATTGCGCGCCTAGCGGCTCGAACCTGTCTAAGCTTTGTGTTCCTTGCACCTTCGAGTTCCTGATCTTGGCGTCTCCCCACCCAAAACTTACCACCTTGGCTATATCCCTCGGTGGGCAGCCAGTAAAACACCGACACTTGGTAGATTAGATTCCTTTCGAGACCATAGTCCTTTCAGCCCGGTGCATGAATGCACTCTACCGACTGCAGGCACTTCAAAGTAAGGGAATGGCACAGGTGATACACCTTGCTCAGTCCTTCCAGTGGGCAGTTAATTTGAGGGACCAGCAGATGCAGGACTTGGTTGAGGAGATTGGTCATCGAGATGCTAGGATTGGCCAGCTTAAAGGCCAAGTGCAGACACTTGAGACCATCGTGGGTGAGCACGAGGCAATGATTGAGTTTTTGGAAGCGCAGATCCATGACTTCAACATCAATTTGGAGGATGCCAATGGACATATCGACATGCATCATGTCTAGCAGGCAGCCTTTCACGTCCCACCGGATGTGATGGACATTGGCAGTGATGACGAGCCTGCTGAGATAGAGGATATCTCTGACCTTGACTACGATTTTGTAGTCCCACAGCTCGCACAGATGGGAGCTCACTCCCCCGCACGCAGCGAGTCGTCTGTCAACAACCTTGACGACTACTAGGTGATGACTTTAGAGTACTTTTGTAAATACTCCTCTTAGTGTAGCCTAAATTTTTGGACAGGTGGTAATAGACTAACTTAGAATTGAGTACCACCAGATATAAGGAATGTAGCCTAGAAGCTAGAGCACTCGAATTAGGTAGGCTTTAGTGAAGGACTGGATTTATGTGTATATTGGCAAGCAGTTGGAAATCAGAAGATGTAGTAGTTGAAGTGATTGAATCTGCAGACATAGTAGTTGGAAGTGTCACTCAAGCAGCCGGAAAAGTAGTCGACATATCGAAAAAGTAGTCGTACTAGTCAGAGATGCATTAAAAGCAGGCCATGATGTAGTCGTAGTAAACGAAAGCGTAACTAAATCAGTCGGAGATGTAGTCATCATAGTCAGAGATAAAGTTGATGAGTCAGAGAGCAGTCGAAGCAACGCAGATGCAGTGGAGTCGAAGTTGTAGTCGTGCTAGATAGAGGTACAACTGAAGCAGCCGGAGGTATAGTCGTAGAAGCCGGAGAAAAGGTGGAAGCAGTCGGATATGCAGTCGAGGTAGTCGGAGATACAGTGTCGTTGTATTGTAGCCGTAGCAGATGATGGTACAGTTCAAGCAGTCGAAGATGTAGTCGAAGGAGTAATAGATGTTGTCAAAGCAGTCGAAGATGTAGTCGAAGTAGTTGTAGATGTAATGTAGTAGTCGGCGCTGAAGTCAAACCAGGCGTATGGTAGTTGATGCAGTTGGAGATATAGTCGATGTAGTTGATGAGGGAGCCATAGCAGTCGACGTTGTGGTCCTGGTATACGTAAATGCAGACGAGGTAGTCGATGATGCAGCCATATTAGTCGGATTAGTAGTCCTAGTAGTCAGAAATGCAGTTGGAGATGAAGTAGTCGGAGGTGTTCTGAATGCCACAGTTTTAGGCCACTAAATTTCCTAATCGCCACCAACCTTTAAAAGGGTTCAGATAAACAGAACATGAGTTATGAAATTTTTCATAACCAGCCACCTGTTTGTATCATTCCCGCACTATCTTTTTGAATCAAGGGAGAATTATGAAGCTTTTGCTGATAATAAACCTCCAGTCTTCAGATGGTTGGGGCAACACATGCAAATCCTGATGGGTTCAGAGCTAGCGGTAGCAAGTCGCAACAGCTGCCACCGCCACCGCCAACTAGTCTGGTGGAGGTGATGGCCGCTCAAACCGAATTGCTCCGACAGCTTGTTCAAGGTAGCAAGCGATTCATCAATTCCTGCAGCAGCAACACCATTAATGGAGATATCAAGAGCTCACTGAGGAAATAAAGGAGACAAGGGATGTTTACTTGGACTCCCTAATGCCACTAGCATGACTTCCAATGGAACTTAAGGATCCCCAATGTCACACCCAATTTATAAAGACATAAACCGAGCAATCATATATGCGCTAGGATCAAGTCACGCATATATACAACAGAATTATCAAGATATCACAACACATATCATGAAATAAAAGTGTATATATTGTAAATGAATTCTTTATTACAACCGAATCAAGAATCGGTTCAAGAAGTGCGGAAGCGTAAAGTAAATACATGAAGAGCAGGGCGCCATAGGGACGTCGGCTGGGAGACAAACGCCTAGAAATCATCGAGTCCGCTGATGTAGTACTACACGTCACCTGGTACTGAGCAGCAGTCGAAGATATCCCAAAGTGAACAGAAGAGTAGAGAAGACAAGTGTGAGTACCCAACTTGTACTCAACAAGTATAACACGAATTATGAGGCTCTACGGTTAGCTGACTCAACTTTATTAGCTTTTAATCTTGGCAAATTTTTATTAAAGCTATTTACTACAAAAGGATGAATTATCATAACCCAAGGTACAGAATAATTAATTAAAATTAATCATGAGTCTACTTAAAACCAAGCCAAACCACTAAAGATAAACCCCACTAATCAAATGGAGGATCTGGGCCACTCATGAAGCTTACCAGCCCTCTTGCCGGAGGAGCAGGGACCATTGAAGCTTACCAGCCCTCTTGCCCCGCAGGTAAGTTACTCCCAAACCAAAATGCCCTAATTAGTAAGTCAAGACCGTCCCATTTCAGTCTTGTGGTTGCGCGGTTGTCCCAGGTTGTCGCTCTATGAACCGGTCCTTATGGAGAGTGGCCAACCAAGCACTAAGCACTGTGCTGGCCCCCTAAACCATGTTTCTAATAAAAACATATTTTAACGAGACATGAGCCGCTCAAGCACACAGCACCGAGGGCCACTCTCAGAATCAAGTTGCATATACCATTAATCAAATTTAATTAAAAAGGACCATTGTGACAGTTCATGTGTTTGTAAGCTAGGCTTATAATTTGATAGTGTGAAGTGTACGCTTGTTAAGTGTTAAACTTTTGTGTGTTTGTGTGAAACTTTTGAAAATTTAAAGTGCAAGTAAAAAGGGCATTTTTGTAATTACAGAAAAACCTAGGGTTGTTTCTGTAAAATGTATTTGAATAGGAGGAAATTTCAAAATAAAGGAAATATATTTTTCTTACTTTATGTCTTGTAAAAAATATATATTTATCCAAAAGTTTCATTAGAAATGCGTGTGTTGAAGTATGTAAAAATTTTTGGTAAAATGGTGATAATAAGGGTATTTATGTAATTTTATAAAAGAACAAGTCCTTTTATGCAAAATAGGTGATTTACAAAAGTAACTTTCCAAAATTACTAGAAGTAAAAAGGTAATAATGTAAACAATCATGACTTACATAGCATCTTGCAAAAATGGCCAATGTTATATGTAATTTACACTAACAAGGACAAAGATTTTATAAAATTCAAATTTAGTCCAAGACTTAAAATAAAACTTCATATTTTGAGTTTTGGAGTTCAAACCCTAAAACAAGATTGTAGAGCTTGAAAAGTTGTACAACTTTCATTTTGGTCACATTTATGTTTGAGCCTTAGAACAGTAGTTAAATTTGTTTTCACCAAGAGGTCCCTGTAGATTTCTAAAATTACAAACAAGTCCTCGGAAAATTCCCTTTGTCTTCCTCCTCTGGCGCTGCTCTGTTTCACCGCTCTGCAATTCACCGCTGTTCCGATCGCCACCTCCTGCTGCTGCAGTTCACCGCTGTTCCCCACCCTTGCCACCTCCTGCTGCAAAAAAACTCCACGCGTCACTCAGCTCCTTCTCCTCCGGCGCCCATTCTTTTTTTGTTCACCGGAGGCAGCAGCATCCCAGTAACTCTTTTCTTCCTCCACCTCCCTCTGTTCTTCCTTCCGTTGAATTCCTCCCCCACTCACAGCGCCAGGCTCCAGGCGGCGGCTTGGCGCGTGGGCGAGCGCGCACAGGCGCGCAGGCGGCGACGGCAGGAGCGAGCGCTAGGTCGGTTGGGCCCAGGCGCGGGGCGAGCGGAAGCTCAGCGCGCGGGCCGGCGCTGGGACGCGCGGCTAGCGGCGGCTAGCGGCGGGAGCTGGAGGCGCGCGGGCTGGCGGTGGCTCGGTTGGGCGCTGCGCGTGCGTGAGAGCCAGCGGTCCAGGCGGGGGCGCGCGGAGCGCGAAGCCAGCCCCAGGCCAGGCGGCCCGGCCCAGGAGGGCGAGCGGCAGAGCGCAGACGCGCGGGCGGAGGCGCAGCGGGCGGTAGCGCTGGCGGCGCGGCTCGGCGCAGCGCGCAGGGACGCGGCAGCTGCGGCGTGGCGGTGCAGCTTAGGCGCGAGCGGCTCGGCCGGGTGCAGGCGGCGGAGCGCACGGCCGGAGCTGCTCTGCTCCTCTGAGTTTTTCCCCCCACGCCGATGTCTCCCTTGTGGCCATTCTCCTTGCTTCCTGATCACCAAAAGGAGTTCCCGGTGTACTGCTCGACCTTCCCGGCCCTCGGCATGACCTCCTCCCACTGGAACCGAGCCCCACCGCGCCTCCTCTGTTCAAGCTCACAGGAAGGACCTCGTGCAACAATTAAGACAAGGTCAGGGAGTTTTCTGCGAAGTCTAGACTCATAAGAACAGTAGAGTTTGAGGACCTCTGTGTAAGGGTACCTATTATTTCATGTGAGCTGTGTTGCTGACTTATAAATTCAATAGAAAATTGTAGGAGATTCTAAAAATTGCAAAACCAGTTTTGTTAGAAACTAGATTTGGAGCTCTACAACTTCTATTAAATGCGTTTGATATGAAACTAAATAGTTTAGAATCTATATTAAATCTAAGATAAGGGAGAGTAATATTCATAGCTTCTACATGTTAACTTTGTAGATCATGATTTTTGTTATGCAAATTTTTATAGATTAAGTATGAATCGATATAGAATTTTCAAACCTAAGTTTGTTTTGTAATTTAAATTCTTTTAAGTTGAGTAATTCAATTTGTTTATAGTAGAATTAGCTAAGTCTAGTCTATTCGGTAAAGTCTATCTAATTAGATCTTGTGGTTAAAATCTTTTAAGTATACAATTGATTTGTGTTTAAATTTTCAAAACTTTATAACCCTAATTATCCAAGCTTCACATTCCAATTTGAATTTAATTTTAAAATTGAAATATTTTAATTCCTATTAAATCAATGCTATAATCATGAATTGAAGGTAAATGATTCAGAGCTTAAGTTTCCTTTTTGTACCATGAGTTCTTGAGTGTTAACCTTTTGAATTGCAGCTAATTTTTGAAATATAGCTTGTGTACCTCGTGTTTAGCCTTGGGTAAAAATCTTCAAGTCTTTTCCTACTTTTTAGCTAATGGAATTTAAATGCCTTTGTGTTGTATTGATGAAATGTTTGTTTGTAGATTTTAATCTTGCTAGGACCTTTTCTGTAAGCTATAACCCAAATCGGCACATGCCTAATCGGCACCACTCAATCAGCCCACCCAGATCAACACATCCGATCGGCACACTCCGATCGACTACACCTGATCGGCACCTTCCGATTGGCTATACCCCCAATCGGCATATCCCGATCAGCACACCCCGGTTTTTATCGATCACATACCTTTAGAATACACTTATCGACTACATACCTATCGGCTAATCTTGCCGAAAAGTAGTCGAGCTGTTGTGCACAAATAGTTGTCTAAGTTAACACTTCAAGCATTTAATCGGCACGATATAGCCGATATAGAAAACCCAAATCGGAAAACTAGTTGATGTCTTAACACATTTTGGCAAGAGCCGATGCACTCACGGACTAGATCCGACGATGCCCACATTATCAGCTAAAAGCAACTAATAAATACACCGGCACAGTACCACCGATGTCAAATCGACCAATCGGCTGAACGCAGCCGGTTCAGCACCTGATAATCGGCTGACAGCCGATTCACACCAGATCGGCCAAATCCGATCAACACTGTAGACAGCCTTCTGAAATAGCCAATACGCACACAATCGACAGCCGATGCCGATGCCCTGTAGATTATGGCTAGCCGATGGCCACACCTATCGACTAGGTACTCTGTCGAATTAAAGGGTGAATCGGCTAGGTGTGAACCTTTGTTAAATAACCGCTTTATCTAAGTTTTCACGCTAGATCTTAGGATTCTTGCTTTAGGCTAATCCAAGCTGATTTCAGTTGTTTCCCATAGCGGTCAAATATGGCCGGTCAATCCTTAGTTTTCCCATTCTTGTCCACACACTGTTATCAGCCGATTTATCGGCTGAGAGATCGGCTATATGCTTACCGGTTATATACCCTCAACCACATCCTCTTTAGTCTAATTCTGCACTTATGGTCTCACCAACCTATTTTAATACTAGTGTTCTGTTACCTCTAAATCTTGAAATAGGTCTAACTTAGATAACCCCATCGGCTGTACAGCACTCAATTGTTGTGTTGATGTAATCCAGCCAATGCAACCACACCTAGTTACCTAAGATAACATTTAAGCACATTTTAGTTAGGCACAGCCAGTGCAGAGTAGGACAATCAGCTACACAGATGATATGCCCCAGTAGATATAAGAGAACATTAAGGATGAAAACCGGCTACACAGCTGATTCACCAATCGGCTGAATACGCTGAGACACAGACCGTACGGTTACATAGTTCGACTAGTCTATCAATATACCATCGGCTAGTTACTTGCTTTAGTCAACTAGCTATGCCGATACATCACTCGACTAATTCTACCCGATGTATAAATCGGCGAATGTGCCGATACACTAAATCGGCTAGAAGATCAAATCATTGATCGACTAGTTTTGCTAAAGCATGGATTCGCTATGCTGATACGCACGCGATCAGTTAAGTACGCCGATGCTCACACAGATTAGCTAGGACACAACTGCTTTAGAAAACATCCCTCTGCTAAAGTGATCGATGTTTTCATCGATCAATTAGGAAACCAGTGCACCTGTCAACCGGCTACCCAGACCAAAGTACACAACCTTGGATCAGTAAGATCGCACAGTAGACACGCCTCTGTTAGACATAACCAAAGCACGTCAATCGGCTAAACCTGATGCATCCTCATCGGTTAAGGCCAAGATCTATACACCAACCAATTAGATAACCAAACATGCTACCTAATGAAGTTAGTATAGATGTTTAGGGTAAACCACCCTGTTGCTTAACGTAACTAGTTAATTTAGTTAATACTCGATAAATGACTGTCCAGTGCAGGGTAGTTAGGTTGTTTGTCGAAATGTAATGTTCTTTTATTTGGATTGCAACTTTATCGTGGATTGAAATGAAAGTGTATGCATTCATTAAACTCCATCTTGCATATCATATAGATTCGACCACTCTCGCCGACAGAAATTACCCACTAATCCCGGAACCAGAAGGAAGTTATTCTGAAGACCCTGGGAACTTCGTCGCGGAATTATCTGAAGCCCTGAACTAAAGTTCAGAAGATCTTAACTTTACTGACTTCAGCCCCACCAGTAAAGGCAAGCCCCGGACATAACCCCTACTTTACTACACTGCAACCTATATTATTTATATATATCTCTTTATGCATTACGTTCTTAGGAGTTGTTTGAAAACTTAGTTGCATTATTCCAAGAACCAATATATTGAACACTAGAACTGGAGTCCGACTAGCTGCTCTGCTTATAGGACCGGTAGAAGTCGAGTGATTTCCTGTCACTCGCGCGATTTAGGAATTGTAATGTTTACATTCCTGTTATCACTATAAGGATGCCGGACGGGAGTTTTATGAGGTATCATGGTCAAGATGATACCCCGTCTGTGTTGATGAATTTGTTAAGGTCGCAGTGTGTGGTAGCGGTGGTTAAGCGTTTGAAAGTACTAGCCACATGCCATGAAATATGGTAAGCGGTAAGCCTAGTAACCGATCGGCCCGAGGAGTGGACATACCACCCACCACATGTATTTGCTTCTTTTGGTTACTTAGTTCGACGTGTAGGCATATGTGTTGCTGGGCAACCAGGAGTACGGGTTTTGTAGTCGCGCTACAGACGTACGTCCTGCACTTTTGTAGTGCATATGACCTGCAATCGCTTGTGGTGGCCCTGATCCACGAGTCGGAATGAAAGGCAAACGGTTGCTTCGGAATTACCTTGCGGTATTCCAAGCGTGTGAGTTAGGTTTACCTTGCAAGGGTTGAATCTCGATTCAGGAATCGTCCGCCTCTCACGATGAATGAGACTGCTTACCCCCTTTATCACATAGAGTAACAAGAGCAACTTTGTGATTATGAAAGATGATGTTTGGTTAAAGATTCTACCATGTTTGAGTAGTTATAGGTGCTTACCTAGAATGGTCAATCCACTAGAACCTGAAAGCTAAAAGTTGGAAGTAAGGATCTACTCTTTGTTGCTTTTCAGCTGAAAACACTACCCAAAGCTAAAAGCCTTCATAAGTCTAGTTACATGGCTAAGTATACCATGAGACGGGTAAGCCTTGCTGAGTATTAGTATACTCAGCCTTGCTAGTTGAATGTTTTTCAGGTGATATCTATGAAGACCCTACTCTTTCCTTGCCTTGGCCCTGTGCTCTTCCAGATGATTGGTCCGTGGAATGGGATCCGTCCTCGGCCAGCACTGGTGATATCAAGTGATGTCGTGCCCGGGCTTAGCATGACATCCATCTTGTCGACGTGCTGTAGATCATCACGTATGATTTCCGCTGCTAAAAACCATAACTTTATCAGATTGTTTGGTTTTCTATAAGTTTGAAACTTTGCTCTATTGTGAAAACTCTTGTAAAGTGATTCCCTGTGATGTAAAAATATGTGGTGATTGTATCTCTGGACTCACCTTCGTGTGAGGTAACCTTATTTGATCCTGTGTATCGGTGGTTTATCGGGACGTTACCCGACAGGCCAAGGGATTATATCGTTTGAAGCACGTTGGAGCCCTCGGAAGTGGACTCACGTACTTGAGCCGGTATAATTCAGGTTGGTTCTGCCACAGCTGGTATCAGAGCTATAAGGTTACCCTGGAGATACATTTTACCTTAAAAATGCTTTCAGTATAAATGTTTGAACAACAATATATTTGGCAAAACTACGTTGGATTCGCTAAGGATTATGTATAGTACGTAAAGCCCTAGGGTGATGTTTAAGGAAACTAGAGGTGGCTATAATATATATATATATAATTCTAACTACCAGCATTACCTTTCTGTCAAAACTTAATTTCATGCACAATCCAACTTTACAATTATGTAACGACATCTTCGATCGGAAGGTAAGAAGGTAAGAATCCTCAGCCAACTGAGGGAGCTTGGCCTTCCCGTCGGTGATGCGAACCGAACGCTGATTCTCAAGCAGTGGCCTACTTGAGATGCTGCCAATGTACCAACCTCGGTTGACTACATTGGGAGTATATGGTTCGGCGCAGGGTATGGTGATCGCAGTTCATACCCCCCCCATTTTGCGGTACCCCCGTGAATACGTTATCCAATAACGTATGTTAACGTTGTCTGTACGGCGGTAATTGTACAGATGCTGTTTCTATAGTGAACAGTGATGAATGGGGACGCTTTCATGACATGCTGGCATGAAAGGTTCATTGGATATATATATGTGCATTGTGGTTTTCTGCAGGTACACTAACCATGATTCCGAAACTAGGACGGATAGGGTTTATCGACTAGTTAATAGTGAGAGACGTATATATTGTGCCACCGTAACTAACCACGTAAGACCAAGATTACTTGCAGTTATTTTTATTTGTGAGGACGTATAGAACGTGCATGCATCATGATATTTTGGATTGACCTGATTGCCTTGATTGTTACGTTGATGTACTGAAATATGTGCTTGTACTGAATGTCTCTTTTGACTCTGTGTGATAGAAGCCAACGTAATCTGATAGGCTAACTTAGAGTTGAAAACGCCTTTTGTGAATTAAGCGAACTGGGTTATGTTTGAACCTTATCATTAATCTTAGCTTGACAGCTAAATCAAATCCTTGATTTTGCTTTAAATCTGTTTCGGCAGAACCATTGAACTTCTCCTTTGATAGTTAAATCTTGATAACTATCATCGAACCCTTCAATCCATTATCTAGTGATTTATCTGTCCTCTTCTGATGTTGTACCGTATCTTGTTGGCTATTTTGGTTACAACATCTGAAAGTTGTACCTTTAATTTTTGCTCAGATAATTTTAGGTAAAATAAGAAGATTCATGGCAAAAGTCATGCATCATAATAAATGCCATCTCTAGACAGTGCATGGTGTTGCATCATCATCGAAAGATCCGTAGACTAACTAACGGGTGTGCCTCCGGTGCAACTTTGGGTTGTCTTCGATTTCCTAAGTCTACCTTGTTGTTGTTGGCACTACAAGGTTGCTATTCTTCTTTTGTGGTGGTGTTTAATCACATGACCATGATGCCGTGTCGGAACCTAAGGCCTCATGTGTGCTGCAGCCACATGATTGAGTCATTAGGAGCGCACTGGTGACTAGGTCTATGTGACGTAACAACACTGCAATCTCTTCTTGTGCAACCTTACTAGTGTCCTAACTTTTGATCCTCGCTTAAGGATATAGAGCTAACCAGGTGTTAGTTACGAGCGCACGGTTGCAGGGTGCGAGCCGTATGCATCATCAACTCATGATAGCAGTATGCATCATACTTCATGCATTTCATACATGCATACATTGCAAATATCATCATCCTTGCATCATAGTGTATGCATCATTTGGTCAACATCATGGTAATTGCATTGTATCATATGCATCATCTCGGTCGTGCATGGGATCCCTCATCCTCATGTTACACCATCATAGTAATCATACATTACAACAGTGCATCCCGTTCATGGTTATATACCGAGCATTGCACTTTGAATTGTTTCAAACATCATCTATCCCTTGATTGCATTAGTATAAATAGGCATGTTTTGCAATCAACATCATCTAAATCATTCAGATAATAAACTCTGAGCAGAAATGTTTCAAACATCACTTATCAGTCTCTTGTGCTATCTTTACTTGCTATCCACAAAGTTTTGTGATGAATGTCGCTGACATTTATCGTCCTTATGTTGTGATCTTAGCTCTATGAGAATTTGATCACCTTTCTCTCTCTTCTCTCGTCAAACTCATCCATGTACAATCTATCTATGCTCTCGTTACACTTATCTCATCATACTCCAATGGCTTTTACTTCTCTGGTGTGTTTGCTTCCTACCGCATTGATGGGTGATTTGCTTCTCTTCCCTTAAGAGTCTTTCGCCCGAATCTCGGGACGAGATTCTTTTTAGGGGGGAAGGCTGTGACAGTTCATGTGTTTGTAAGCTAGGCTTATAATTTGATAGTGTGAAGTGTACGCTTGTTAAGTGTTAAACTTTTGTGTGTTTGTGTGAAACTTTTGAAAATTTAAAGTGCAAGTAAAAAGGGCATTTTTGTAATTACAGAAAAACCTAGGGTTGTTTCTGTAAAATGTATTTGAATAGGAGGAAATTTCAAAATAAAGGAAATATATTTTTCTTACTTTATGTCTTGTAAAAAATATATATTTATCCAAAAGTTTCATTAGAAATGCGTGTGTTGAAGTATGTAAAAATTTTTGGTAAAATGGTGATAATAAGGGTATTTATGTAATTTTATAAAAGAACAAGTCCTTTTATGCAAAATAGGTGATTTACAAAAGTAACTTTCCAAAATTACTAGAAGTAAAAAGGTAATAATGTAAACAATCATGACTTACATAGCATCTTGCAAAAATGGCCAATGTTATATGTAATTTACACTAACAAGGACAAAGATTTTATAAAATTCAAATTTAGTCCAAGACTTAAAATAAAACTTCATATTTTGAGTTTTGGAGTTCAAACCCTAAAACAAGATTGTAGAGCTTGAAAAGTTGTACAACTTTCATTTTGGTCACATTTATGTTTGAGCCTTAGAACAGTAGTTAAATTTGTTTTCACCAAGAGGTCCCTGTAGATTTCTAAAATTACAAACAAGTCCTCGGAAAATTCCCTTTGTCTTCCTCCTCTGGCGCTGCTCTGTTTCACCGCTCTGCAATTCACCGCTGTTCCGATCGCCACCTCCTGCTGCTGCAGTTCACCGCTGTTCCCCACCCTTGCCACCTCCTGCTGCAAAAAAACTCCACGCGTCACTCAGCTCCTTCTCCTCCGGCGCCCATTCTTTTTTTGTTCACCGGAGGCAGCAGCATCCCAGTAACTCTTTTCTTCCTCCACCTCCCTCTGTTCTTCCTTCCGTTGAATTCCTCCCCCACTCACAGCGCCAGGCTCCAGGCGGCGGCTTGGCGCCTGGGCGAGCGCGCACAGGCGCGCAGGCGGCGACGGCAGGAGCGAGCGCTAGGTCGGTTGGGCCCAGGCGCGGGGCGAGCGGAAGCTCAGCGCGCGGGCCGGCGCTGGGACGCGCGGCTAGCGGCGGCTAGCGGCGGGAGCTGGAGGCGCGCGGGCTGGCGGTGGCTCGGTTGGGCGCTGCGCGTGCGTGAGAGCCAGCGGTCCAGGCGGGGGCGCGCGGAGCGCGAAGCCAGCCCCAGGCCAGGCGGCCCGGCCCAGGAGGGCGAGCGGCAGAGCGCAGACGCGCGGGCGGAGGCGCAGCGGGCGGTAGCGCTGGCGGCGCGGCTCGGCGCAGCGCGCAGGGACGCGGCAGCTGCGGCGTGGCGGTGCAGCTTAGGCGCGAGCGGCTCGGCCGGGTGCAGGCGGCGGAGCGCACGGCCGGAGCTGCTCTGCTCCTCTGAGTTTTTCCCCCCACGCCGATGTCTCCCTTGTGGCCATTCTCCTTGCTTCCTGATCACCAAAAGGAGTTCCCGGTGTACTGCTCGACCTTCCCGGCCCTCGGCATGACCTCCTCCCACTGGAACCGAGCCCCACCGCGCCTCCTCTGTTCAAGCTCACAGGAAGGACCTCGTGCAACAATTAAGACAAGGTCAGGGAGTTTTCTGCGAAGTCTAGACTCATAAGAACAGTAGAGTTTGAGGACCTCTGTGTAAGGGTACCTATTATTTCATGTGAGCTGTGTTGCTGACTTATAAATTCAATAGAAAATTGTAGGAGATTCTAAAAATTGCAAAACCAGTTTTGTTAGAAACTAGATTTGGAGCTCTACAACTTCTATTAAATGCGTTTGATATGAAACTAAATAGTTTAGAATCTATATTAAATCTAAGATAAGGGAGAGTAATATTCATAGCTTCTACATGTTAACTTTGTAGATCATGATTTTTGTTATGCAAATTTTTATAGATTAAGTATGAATCGATATAGAATTTTCAAACCTAAGTTTGTTTTGTAATTTAAATTCTTTTAAGTTGAGTAATTCAATTTGTTTATAGTAGAATTAGCTAAGTCTAGTCTATTCGGTAAAGTCTATCTAATTAGATCTTGTGGTTAAAATCTTTTAAGTATACAATTGATTTGTGTTTAAATTTTCAAAACTTTATAACCCTAATTATCCAAGCTTCACATTCCAATTTGAATTTAATTTTAAAATTGAAATATTTTAATTCCTATTAAATCAATGCTATAATCATGAATTGAAGGTAAATGATTCAGAGCTTAAGTTTCCTTTTTGTACCATGAGTTCTTGAGTGTTAACCTTTTGAATTGCAGCTAATTTTTGAAATATAGCTTGTGTACCTCGTGTTTAGCCTTGGGTAAAAATCTTCAAGTCTTTTCCTACTTTTTAGCTAATGGAATTTAAATGCCTTTGTGTTGTATTGATGAAATGTTTGTTTGTAGATTTTAATCTTGCTAGGACCTTTTCTGTAAGCTATAACCCAAATCGGCACATGCCTAATCGGCACCACTCAATCAGCCCACCCAGATCAACACATCCGATCGGCACACTCCGATCGACTACACCTGATCGGCACCTTCCGATTGGCTATACCCCCAATCGGCATATCCCGATCAGCACACCCCGGTTTTTATCGATCACATACCTTTAGAATACACTTATCGACTACATACCTATCGGCTAATCTTGCCGAAAAGTAGTCGAGCTGTTGTGCACAAATAGTTGTCTAAGTTAACACTTCAAGCATTTAATCGGCACGATATAGCCGATATAGAAAACCCAAATCGGAAAACTAGTTGATGTCTTAACACATTTTGGCAAGAGCCGATGCACTCACGGACTAGATCCGACGATGCCCACATTATCAGCTAAAAGCAACTGATAAATACACCGGCACAGTACCACCGATGTCAAATCGACCAATCGGCTGAACGCAGCCGGTTCAGCACCTGATAATCGGCTGACAGCCGATTCACACCAGATCGGCCAAATCCGATCAACACTGTAGACAGCCTTCTGAAATAGCCAATACGCACACAATCGACAGCCGATGCCGATGCCCTGTAGATTATGGCTAGCCGATGGCCACACCTATCGACTAGGTACTCTGTCGAATTAAAGGGTGAATCGGCTAGGTGTGAACCTTTGTTAAATAACCGCTTTATCTAAGTTTTCACGCTAGATCTTAGGATTCTTGCTTTAGGCTAATCCAAGCTGATTTCAGTTGTTTCCCATAGCGGTCAAATATGGCCGGTCAATCCTTAGTTTTCCCATTCTTGTCCACACACTGTTATCAGCCGATTTATCGGCTGAGAGATCGGCTATATGCTTACCGGTTATATACCCTCAACCACATCCTCTTTAGTCTAATTCTGCACTTATGGTCTCACCAACCTATTTTAATACTAGTGTTCTGTTACCTCTAAATCTTGAAATAGGTCTAACTTAGATAACCCCATCGGCTGTACAGCACTCAATTGTTGTGTTGATGTAATCCAGCCAATGCAACCACACCTAGTTACCTAAGATAACATTTAAGCACATTTTAGTTAGGCACAGCCAGTGCAGAGTAGGACAATCAGCTACACAGATGATATGCCCCAGTAGATATAAGAGAACATTAAGGATGAAAACCGGCTACACAGCTGATTCACCAATCGGCTGAATACGCTGAGACACAGACCGTACGGTTACATAGTTCGACTAGTCTATCAATATACCATCGGCTAGTTACTTGCTTTAGTCAACTAGCTATGCCGATACATCACTCGACTAATTCTACCCGATGTATAAATCGGCGAATGTGCCGATACACTAAATCGGCTAGAAGATCAAATCATTGATCGACTAGTTTTGCTAAAGCATGGATTCGCTATGCTGATACGCACGCGATCAGTTAAGTACGCCGATGCTCACACAGATTAGCTAGGACACAACTGCTTTAGGAAACATCCCTCTGCTAAAGTGATCGATGTTTTCATCGATCAATTAGGAAACCAGTGCACCTGTCAACCGGCTACCCAGACCAAAGTACACAACCTTGGATCAGTAAGATCGCACAGTAGACACGCCTCTGTTAGACATAACCAAAGCACGTCAATCGGCTAAACCTGATGCATCCTCATCGGTTAAGGCCAAGATCTATACACCAACCAATTAGATAACCAAACATGCTACCTAATGAAGTTAGTATAGATGTTTAGGGTAAACCACCCTGTTGCTTAACGTAACTAGTTAATTTAGTTAATACTCGATAAATGACTGTCCAGTGCAGGGTAGTTAGGTTGTTTGTCGAAATGTAATGTTCTTTTATTTGGATTGCAACTTTATCGTGGATTGAAATGAAAGTGTATGCATTCATTAAACTCCATCTTGCATATCATATAGATTCGACCACTCTCGCCGACAGAAATTACCCACTAATCCCGGAACCAGAAGGAAGTTATTCTGAAGACCCTGGGAACTTCGTCGCGGAATTATCTGAAGCCCTGAACTAAAGTTCAGAAGATCTTAACTTTACTGACTTCAGCCCCACCAGTAAAGACAAGCCCCGGACATAACCCCTACTTTACTACACTGCAACCTATATTATTTATATATATCTCTTTATGCATTACGTTCTTAGGAGTTGTTTGAAAACTTAGTTGCATTATTCCAAGAACCAATATATTGAACACTAGAACTGGAGTCCGACTAGCTGCTCTGCTTATAGGACCGGTAGAAGTCGAGTGATTTCCTGTCACTCGCGCGATTTAGGAATTGTAATGTTTACATTCCTGTTATCACTATAAGGATGCCGGACGGGAGTTTTATGAGGTATCATGGTCAAGATGATACCCCGTCTGTGTTGATGAATTTGTTAAGGTCGCAGTGTGTGGTAGCGGTGGTTAAGCGTTTGAAAGTACTAGCCACATGCCGTGAAATATGGTAAGCGGTAAGCCTAGTAACCGATCGGCCCGAGGAGTGGACATACCACCCACCACATGTATTTGCTTCTTTTGGTTACTTAGTTCGACGTGTAGGCATATGTGTTGCTGGGCAACCAGGAGTACGGGTTTTGTAGTCGCGCTACAGACGTACGTCCTGCACTTTTGTAGTGCATATGACCTGCAGTCGCTTGTGGTGGCCCTGATCCACGAGTCGGAATGAAAGGCAAACGGTTGCTTCGGAATTACCTTGCGGTATTCCAAGCGTGTGAGTTAGGTTTACCTTGCAAGGGTTGAATCTCGATTCAGGAATCGTCCGCCTCTCACGATGAATGAGACTGCTTACCCCCTTTATCACATAGAGTAACAAGAGCAACTTTGTGATTATGAAAGATGATGTTTGGTTAAAGATTCTACCATGTTTGAGTAGTTATAGGTGCTTACCTAGAATGGTCAATCCACTAGAACCTGAAAGCTAAAAGTTGGAAGTAAGGATCTACTCTTTGTTGCTTTTCAGCTGAAAACACTACCCAAAGCTAAAAGCCTTCATAAGTCTAGTTACATGGCTAAGTATACCATGAGACGGGTAAGCCTTGCTGAGTATTAGTATACTCAGCCTTGCTAGTTGAATGTTTTTCAGGTGATATCTATGAAGACCCTACTCTTTCCTTGCCTTGGCCCTGTGCTCTTCCAGATGATTGGTCCGTGGAATGGGATCCGTCCTCGGCCAGCACTGGTGATATCAAGTGATGTCGTGCCCGGGCTTAGCATGACATCCATCTTGTCGACGTGCTGTAGATCATCACGTATGATTTCCGCTGCTAAAAACCATAACTTTATCAGATTGTTTGGTTTTCTATAAGTTTGAAACTTTGCTCTATTGTGAAAACTCTTGTAAAGTGATTCCCTGTGATGTAAAAATATGTGGTGATTGTATCTCTGGACTCACCTTCGTGTGAGGTAACCTTATTTGATCCTGTGTATCGGTGGTTTATCGGGACGTTACTCGACAGGCCAAGGGATTATACCGTTTGAAGCACGTTGGAGCCCTCGGAAGTGGACTCACGTACTTGAGCCGGTATAATTCAGGTTGGTTCTGCCACAACCATAAAGTGTGAGAACGCAGCATTTAGCACAACTAACCAAAATGCAACCCAAGGTATTTATATAAAGAATAAAAGTGGCTAGGAAATCCTTATAGGCATACAGTATTACAATGCAGTATGAAATTATACTTAAAAGTGATTGGATGTTCATGTTATACTTGCCTTCCTCAAACTCTCCTGGCTGCTGCTCAAACGCGTCTGAAGAAGGTGGCTCCTGGTACTCCTCCGGTGGCTCAACGTCTACTCACGATCGTAACGTCCAAGCAAGGTCCACACAGTGACATACATGCAAACAAGGGCAAAAGATAAGAAACAGTACAACAATACAATAAAACAGCACATAACACTAAGCTAAAACTATTCTACGCGTTACAATGATCGCGTGGGCACGAAAACCACTCAAAACGGAGCTAAGACGCGTAAACTAGGGCTAAGACAAGATCCAGGGACTTAACTATGAGAAAACAGGAAGTTCCAGGGGGTTCTGCGTGAAAACTAGGGACTTAAACAAAATTTAACTATAGACGCAGGGTCTAACATGCAAAAACTACAAGGCTGGATGGCGAACCCAAAATCTAGAAAGCTCAGGGGCTTCGGTGCAAAAATAGGGGCTCAACCGGAATTACTTTTGAACGGGGGTGGACTGCGGTTTGATTCCAAAGCAACTCAAGGTCTCTTTACCAAAACAACCAGGCCAAAGGGGTATCTTCTAATCTGGGCCGTCGGATCTGGATCTACGGCTCAGATTAAAAACAAGGACCAACCGGTACGTGTGGATCTGATCCGTTGGATAACGATCCCGTGGCTCAGATCTAAACGAACTGTGATCTAATCGTGGGCGTTGGCTCGGGATCAGATGGCTCACGGGGTTTGGGCGCGCGGGGTGGTAGCGCCGGTCACCGAAGACGAGTTCCCGCTGCGGCGCGCGGCTTGGGCTCGCCAGACTTCGCCAATTCCGGCGCTCCGGTGGCCAAATCGAGCGGGGCTTGGGTCTGGGACAAGCTACGCGACATGTGTAACCCACCTAGGGCCTTGGCAGGACTTGGCTAGGCTCGGGGACGCGGTTGCAATGGTGGAGGCAGGTCTGCACGGCAGAGCTCGCCGGCATGCGTGCGTGCGTGCTGTTCTTGGCACTGGAAAGGACGCAAACGGGGCCGAGCGCGTGCACGGTGCAAAGGCAAGCCAAAACAAGGCGATGTGGTGGTGGTGCAGAGCTGCAGAGGGCCCGCCCCGGTGGAGAGGCGGTGGCGGAGCGCCGGCGTGCGTGGTCTAGCCGCAAGGGTGGGCTATGGCCTACTGGACCTAGCACAACAGGACAGGGAGGGTGCCGTGGTGCTCACCGAGGGCTCGAACTGGCCGGGGAAGCAGCGCACGGTGGCCGACGGCACGGTTGATTCTAGGGAAAGCCGGGGGCTCTTTAGCAAATCTAGTAGACTGAACCGGTACCCTTTAATCTGGGCCACCGGATCTAACGCCTACGGCCCAGATCTAATCCTTATCGCGAAGGGGTACGCACGCCTAACAGCCGTAGGATCTAGATCAAACGGACCGAGCCTACTCTTAAATGGATCTAATCCAGACCGCCTATCCCGGATCTGACGGCTCTGATCCACCCCCACCCCGAACCGGTATCTCTCACCCAAGACCACTGGATCTTGATCTCACGGTTCAGATCCAAAGACTCGCAATCTAATCTCGAACGTTGGTTACAGATCGGGCGGCTAGGGTTCGAAGGGCCACGGCCGGCGGCGGAAGTCACCGGAGAAGGAAGGCCCGCGGCGGCGCACGGCTACAACTCACCGGACTTGGCCTATCTTGGCCGTCCGGGCTCGGATTTGGACGACATCCAGCCTGGGGGCTAGGACTTGGCACGACGAACACGTCTGGGCACCTGTGGTGGTGGATTTGGGCTCAATTAAGGGGGAACGACGGTGAAGGCGGCTCGGAACGACGGACAACGCCAGCGAGCGGCGTTCTGGGCGCTACGGGTAGCTAAAGCCTACGACATCCGGTGCCAAAGGACCAGGGAGAGGAGGCGAAGCTCACCGAGGGTTTGTGGAGGCCGGAGCTGCGGTGGAAGGAGGAAGACGACGACGACCGGCGGCGGAGGGGATCGGGTGCTCGCGGTCCGACGGCTACAGGCGGACTCCGGGGCTTTGATCACCTTGGGTCGACTCGGGAAGCTCCTGCGCAGGTGACCAAGGGGTTAAGAGAGCCCGGGACGCAACGACGGTGAAGAATTGAGGCGGCGGAGCAGATCACCGGTGGCGGAGTCGTGGCTCGATTCCGGTGATGCCGGGGTCTAGAGCTCCAACGCACGGCTCGGGAAGCTTCTAGGAGGCGAGGTGGAGCTTTTGTGGGGGCTGTGGTGGCATGGGGCGCGGCGGAGCGGCCTGACCACGGTGAGATCGAGGTGACCGGAGCGGAGGAAGAAAGGGGCGGCGGTGCTAGGGATCTTCGGGCGATGCAGGAGTAGGGTTAGGGTTCTGGGGCTCGGGGGGTTCCTTTTGTAGGGCGGCGGCGCTGCCTTGGCATGCGGGCCCAGGGGAAGGAGCTCGCCGGGGACATCGGAGGCCGTTGCGCCGGGGAGGAAGAAGGGGAGAGGGGAAGAAGGGCGCTGACACGTGGGGACCGCTAGTCAGAGAGAGAAAGGAGAGGAATGGCGCTCGGGCTGGGGAAAGGAAGGTGGGCCGGCTGCTGAGCGCGAGAGAAAAAGGAGGAGAGGGAGAGCTGGGCTGGGCCAAGGCTTTGGGCTGCTTCTTTTCCCTATTCTTTTCCTTTTTCCTTTCCACACTCAAACCATTCAAACCATTCCATTTGAATTCAAACAAGTTTGAATTCAAACCCAACACAAATAAAACAATGCACCAGCATGAATGCGCAAGCAATTTAATCCTATGATAAATTTTATTTTCTTGTGTTATAAATTGCTTTAAATGCAAGATAAATTAGGGAAAACTCCGGAAATTATATTTAAGCCCAAATAAATTCATTAAAATTAGTGGAAAATTACCTTAGGGTGTTACAAACCTACCCCCCCTTACAGGAATCTCGTCCCGAGATTCGGATAGGCTAGCTAGCAAAGAGATCGGGATATGCCTTCTTCAGCTTATCTTCTCGCTCCCAAATAGCCTCATCCTCCGTGTGATGACTCCACTGAACACGGCACATCTTGACCTTCCTGTTTCTGGTAACTCTCTCAGACGTCTCCAGAATTTTCACCGGATGCTCGATGTAGGTCAAATCCTCCTGCACATCCAACCCTTCTAGCGGTGCCTGCTCTTCTGGCACCCTCAAGCACTTCTTCAGCTGAGACACGTGAAACACATCGTGCACTCCTGAGAGATTGAGAGGCAACTCCAAACGATATGCCACCTCACCTTTCCGTTCCAACACCTTGAACGGACCAATGTATCGAGGGGCTAGCTTCCCTCTTACATTAAACCTGCGGATTCCTCTCATCGGCGAGACCGTCAGGTACACATGGTCACCCACGGCAAAGGTCAGATCTCGGCGACGAACATCCGTGTAGCTCTTCTGACGAGTCTGAGCGACCCTCAGGTTCTCGCGCACCTACTGTACCAGCTGTTCTGCCTCCTCCACGATATCCGGACCAAACACCTGCCTCTCGCCAATCTGATCCCAATACAGCGGAGTTCTGCACTTCCGACCGTACAAGGCCTCGAAAGGTGACTTCTTCAGACTGGCCTGATAACTATTGTTATACGAGAACTCTGCATACGGCAGGCATTTATCCCAGCTGGTACCATACTGGATAGCACAAGCTCGAAGCATATCCTCCAACACTTGGTTGGTTCTTTTTGTCTGCCCATCTGTCTGAGGATGATAAGCAGTGCTGAAACGCAGCTTCGTATCCAACGAATCATGCAACTGCTCCCAGAACCGTGAAGTGAACTGAGATCCTCGATCAGATATGATCTTCTTTGGAACACCATGCAGACAGACAATCCTGGAGATGTACAACTCTGCGAGTCTCGCGCCGGAGTAGGTAGTGTTCACCTGAATGAAGTGAGCAACCTTCGTCAACCGATCCACTACTACTTATATGGAGTTGTACCCTTTCTGAGTACGAGGCAAGCCAACAATGAAGTCCATAGTGATTTCCTCCCATTTCCACTCTGGAATCTTCAACGGCTGCAATAGACCTGCCGGTCTCTGATGCTCTGCCTTGACACGCTGACAAGTGTCGCAGATAGCCACGTACTCCGCAACGGAACGCTTCATTCCATACCACCAGAATCGTTCCTTCAGGTCGTAATACATCTTCGTGCTGCCTGAATGAATAGAATATGCTGTATCATGAGCCTCACTCAGAATCAACTTCCTGAGATCTGCTACATCCGGCACACATATACGACCCTTGTACCACAAGGTACCCTGATCATCCTCCCTGAAATGAGGCGCTTTGCCAATCTTGAGCAGTTCACGGATCTCCTGCAGCTTTTGATCTTCCTTCTGATGCTGCCTGATCTCTACCTCTAGAGTGGGTTCTGCCTCGAATGATGTACCCGAGGTGTGATTCAAGAAACCCAGACTCAACTGCTCAAATTCCTCGCATAACTCCTGAGGCATCTGAAAAGCCATGGCCATGTTAACATAGCTCTTCCTGCTCAGAGCATCTGCTACAACATTAGCCTTGCCTGGATGATAGTGAATTTCCAGGTCATAATCCTTAACCAGCTCTAACCATCTTCTCTGCCGCATGTTCAGCTCACTCTGAGTGAAAATATACTTGAGGCTCTTGTGATCGGTGTAAATGTCACACCTCTGCCCAAACAAGTAATGCCTCCATATCTTCAGAGCATGCACAACTGCGGCTAACTCCAGATCATGAGTGGGATAATTCAGCTCGTGCCGGCGCAACTGCCGCGAAGCATAAGCTATTACTCTGCCTTCCTGCATCAGAACACAACCAAGACCATCCCTCGAAGCATCACAATACACTGTGAACCTCTTGCTCTGGTCTGGCAGAGTAAGGACTGGCGCCGTAGTCAACCTCTTCTTCAGCTCCTCGAAGGCCTTCTGACGCTCATCAGTCCAAGAGAAATCCACACCCTTCTCTAGCAAGGAAGTCAAAGGCTTCGCAATCTTGGAGAAATTCTCGATGAACCTCCGATAATAACCTGCTAAGCCCAGAAAAGAGCGGACTTCCTTCACTGTCTGCGGTACAACCCAGTCAAGCACATCCTTCACCTTCCCGGGGTCCACAACAATACCTCCCTTGGAGATCACATGACCGAGGAAAGGAACCTCGTCAATCTAGAATTCGCACTTGCTGAGCTTGGCGTACAGCTTGTGCTCTCTGAGCCTCTGCAACACAAGCCTCGGATGTTTCTCATGCTCTGCTTCTGACTTGGAATATATCAGGATATCATCAATGAATATCACCACGAAGGTGTCCAGATAATCCATGAAAACCTTGTTCATCAGATGCATGAAGAAAGCCGGAGCATTGGTCAAGCCAAAGGACATGACCGTATACTCGTATAGCCCATACTTGCAAGTGAATGCCGTCTTCGGAATATCCTCAGGACGAATCTTCAGCTAATGATAACCCGAACGCAGATCAATCTTTGAGAATACACAAGCACCCTGAAGCTGATCAAAAAGAAACTCAATACGAGGCAATGGATGCTTGTTCTTGATGGTGACTGCATTCAGATCCCGATAATCGACGCACATCCTCTTCGCGCCATCCTTCTTTTCTACAAGCAATACAGGAAAAGCCCAAGGAGAGAAACTGCGACGGATATAACCCTTGGCTAGCAACTCGTCGATGGTCTTCTTAACTTCCTCATGCTCGACGGGAGCCATACGATAGGGCCGCTTAGCAATAGGAGCTGTGCCAGGCAAGAGATCAATAGAAAACTCAATGTCGCAATCAGGCGGCATACCTGGCAAATCATCCGGAAAGACATCCGGGAATTCAGACACCATGTGAATACCATCCGTGGGTCTAGCCTCCATCTGATGAAGAAATCCAGAAGGCTCTGTGGCACCGACAGTGACCTCCTGACCATCCGGTGCTGACAGAAGAACCGTCCTCTGAGCACAATCTATCCAGACTCCCCACTTAGCAAGAGTCTCCATCCCGAGGATCACATCAATACCCTTGGTGTCTAGCACCATCAGATTTGCACTGAAATCTACCCCCTTTATGACCACACTGAATCTGGGACAGAAAACATGAGACCTCAACTGCCCTCCCGGTGAAGATACTAACATGCACCTCTTTAATGTGCTAGTAGGAATACCATGATGCTCAACAAAAGACTGGGTGATGAAAGAATGTGTAGCACCGGTATCAAAAAGCACTGTAGCAGGATGAGTGTTGACCATGAACGTACCAATGACCACGTTAGGAGCCTCGGCCGCTGACTCGGCCGTCACGTGGTTCACCCTGCCCTGAGCTGGGGCCTTGGGCGGTGCTGCACGCCCCTGCTGTCCTGCCTGTGTCTTCCGAGGGCAGACGTTGGCGTAGTGCCCCGGCTCGCCGCAGTGGAAGCACACTCGCGGAAATGCAGCGGCCTGCTGCCCGGGAGGAGGAGTGGGTGCTCCCTGCCTCTGAGCTGGTGGAGCCGGAGGTGCTGGAAGCCTCTGACCCTGACCTGCCTGCGGCTGCTGCTGAGGACGAGGCGGGTACTGCTGCCGCTGCTGGTACTGCTGGGGCGGCCTCTGCTGCTGTTGTAGTGGATGCTGATAGCGGGGACGAGTGTTGCTGCCCGAAGAGGATGGAGCCATCTTCCTCTTCTTATCCTCAATCTCCACGCGCTTACGCTCGGTGTTGAGGGCAGCATCAACCAGCTGGTTGAAGTTGTCGAAGCGGTGGTTCAGCAGCGCATACTGGATGTGATCATCCAGTCCCTCCTTGAAGTACTCCTGCTTATCGCTATCACGAGCGACGTCAGCAGGGGCATAGCGGGCCAGCTGAAGGAAACGGTCACGGTACTCCGTCACCGTCATAGATCCCTGAAATGACAACACAGATAACAAGGATAGAAATCGCTCAATGCGTCAGGCTTACAAAGGGAATCAAGGATAGATCAAGCTCAAAGAAATTGCAGAGAATTCCATTCAAATTTACCTGCTTAAGAGCACGGAACTCCTTCTGCTTCATCTTCATGATGCCCTCAGGAATATGGTGGCTCCTGAAGCGCTCACGGAACTAGACCCAGGTGAGAGAGTCGCGGTCCTGAGCCGGGTAGGACTCCCACCAGTCAAGAGCGGAGCCTCGCAGCTGTCCTGCTGCATAAAGTACTCGCTCACGGTTGTCGCACTGCGCAACAACCAACTGGCGCTCCACCGAACGGAGCCAGTCGTCCGCCTGGAGTGGGTCCGTGGCGTGCGAGAAGGTCGGAGGGTGACCTCTCAGGAAATCCGCACGTCGATCACGAGGCTGAGGCGGCGGAGGAGGCGGTGGCTGGGCGTGGATGTGCTGCAGAGCCTGAACAGTGTTGTTCAGGGTCGCCATCATCTGCATCTGGAGCTGGAAGAACTGCTCCGGGGTCAGTGGTGGCGGCATCGGCAACGGCTGACCAGTACCCTGGTTGTTCTGCTCCTGCTGGTCAGAACCGGAACCGGTGCGCCTGGTGTTCACCATCTGATTGCAACAAACGAAATTTATGAGGAGGAGATATTGGGCAGCTGCAGAAATGAAACTTCGAAAGGATATGACAGAGAGAAAGGAATATAGGTTTTACCCCCAACGATCTAACTCAAATTTTATTATTTAGTTCAAGTTGGGTTAGGATCGATATGAACAAGTTTAACTACTAAACTATGCAATCAACCAAAGATCCAAATCATACATTTGCACAATAACAACCATTCAGTGTTCACAACTTAGTCGAGTTTATCACACCACTCGACTAACACACTCGTTCTAGCGTATATTTTTTTTTATCGGGACAACCTAAGCTTATAGATTACAATATTAGGTGACTCAGGCCAACGTCTACGGAAAACTCAAGCTACTTCTCAGAAAGGACAAGAGAGATAGCAAATCGAGGGCTTAAGACTCAAGGAATAGAAGCAGAAAAATGATGGTTGAAGATTTGCGGAAGCAAGGCAAGCGAAAAGAAGTCCTAAACTCGACCAGTTCTATCTAGGCTTCGTCCTACAGTCGACACGGCTCTGATACCAATCTGTCACACCCGATTTATAAGAACATAAATCGAGCAATCATATATGCGCCAGGATCAAGTCACGCATATATACAACAGATTATCAAGATAGCACAACACATGTCACGAATAAAAGCGTATAAATTATAAAATGAATATCTTTATTACAACTGAATCAAGAATCAGTTCAAGGAATACAGAAGCGTAAAATGAATACATGAAGAGCTGGGCGCCACAGGGACGTCGACTGGGAGACAAACGCCTAGAAGTCGTCGAAGCCGCTGACGTAGTCCTCCACGTTGCCGGGCACTGAGCAGCAGTCGAAGATATCCGAAATAGAACAGAAGAGTAGAGAGGCAAGTGTGAGTACAAACTAGTACTCAACAAGTATAACACAGACTATGAGGCTCTAGGCTAGCTGACTCAACTGCATTAGCTTTTAGTCTTGGCAAATTTTATTAAAGCTAATTACTACAAGTGGATGAATTACCATAACCCAATTACATAAGAAATTAATCAGTATTAATTAAGAACTACTGAGAACCATCCAAACCACAACCACCCGGGGAATCTCCCTAGTCAAAGGTTGATAACCCCACTAATCAAAAGGAGGATCTGGGCCGCTCATGACTGTGAGCACAGCTGATATATCAGTTTTACACTCTCGAGAGGTTGCACAACTTTACCCACAAGTCGTGAGCTACGCTAGTTGTTCATCACACTTCCTTAGGTGAGATGGCTAGCAAGCACACTACGAGACCGTTACAAAGGATCACGTTGGTAAGGTGTAACCGCTAAGGATTCTGGATCAGCAACGATGGGGCCCACCTCCGGGGGTACAAGACACACAGCACAGACCAAGCCGGAGGAGCAAGGACCATTGAAGCTTACCACCCCTCTTGCCCACGCAGGTAAGTTACTCCCGAACCAACACGACCTAATTAGTAAGTCAAGACCGTCCCATTCCAGTCTTGTGGTTGCGCGGTTGTCCCAGGTTGTCGCTCTATGAACCGGTCCTTAGGGAGAGTGGCCAACCAAGCACTAAGCACCGTGCTGGCCCCCTAAACCAAGTTTCTAACAAAGACATCTTTTAAGGATGCACAAACCACTCAAGCACACAGCACAGAGGGTCGGCTCCAGGATTAAGTTGCATAAGACCATTAATCAAATTAATTAAAAAGGACCAAGATATGTTATAGCGCAGCAACCTAGCACAACTAACCAAAATGCAACCCAAAGGATATATATAACGGATATAAAGTGGCTAGGAAAGTCCTTATAGGCATACAGTATTAAAATGCAGTATGAAATTGTAATTAAAAGTGATAGGATGTTTATGTTATACTTGCCTTCCTCGTACTCTCCCGGCTGCTGCTCGAACTGCTCGGAAGATGGCTGGTCCTGGTACTGGTCCAAAGGCTCCGCGTCTACTCATGATCGTAACGCCAAAACATAGTCTAGCACATACACATACATGCAAACAAGGACAAAAATATAAGAAACAGTACAACATTACTTAGAAATAGCACACAAAACTATGCTAGAACTATTCTACGCGTTACAACGATCGCGTGGATATAAAGAACACCTAAAACGGAGCTAAGACGCGAAAACTACGCTTAAAACAAGATCCAGGGACCTATTTGCGAGAAAAATAGGACTTCCAGGGGGTTCTGTGCGAAAACTGGGGACCTAAACGTAATTAAAGCATAGACTCAGGGGCTAGCACATGAAAACACGCGGCATGGACTGCGGGCACTAAAACCCGAAAGCGCAGGGGTCTAAACGAGTAAAACAGGACTTATCCGCAAATACTTTTGAACTTCGGGTGGACTGCGGGTTGATTCTAGGAAAAGCCGGGGGCTCTTTAGCAAATCTAGCAGACTGAACCAGTACCCTTTAATCTGGGCCACCGGATCTAACGCCTACGGCCCAGATCTAATCCTTATCGCGAAGGGGTACGCACGCCTAACAGCCGTAGGATCTAGATCAAACGGACCGAGCCTACTCTTAAATGGATCTAATCCAGACCGCCTATCCCGGATCTGACGGCTCTGATCCACCCCCACCCCGAACCGGTATCTCTCACCCAAGACCACTGGATCTTGATCTCACGGTTCATATCCAAAGACTCGCAATCTAATCTCGAACGTTGGTTACAGATCGGGCGGCTAGGGTTCGAAGGGCCACGGCCGGCGGCAGAAGTCACCGGAGAAGGAAGGCCCGCGGCGGCGCACGGCTACAACTCACCGGACTTGGCCTATCTTGGCCGTCCGGGCTCGGATTTGGATGACATCAAGCCTGGGGGCTAGGACTTGGCACGACGAACACGTCTGGGCACCTGTGGTGGTGGATTTGGGCTCAATTAAGGGGGAACGACGGTGAAGGCAGCTCGGAACGACGGACAACGCCGGCGAGCGGCGTTCTGGGCGCTACGGGTAGCTAAAGCCTACGACATCCGGTGCCAAAGGACCAGGGAAAGGAGGCGAAGCTCACCGAGGGTTTGCGGAGGCCGGAGCTGCGGTGGAAGGAGGAAGACGACGACGACTGGCAGCGGAGGGGATCGGGTGCTCGCGGTCCGACGGCTACAGGCGGACTCCGGGGCTTTGATCACCCTGGGTTGACTCGGGAAGCTCCTGTGCAGGTGACCAAGGGGTTAAGAGAGCCCGGGACGCAACGACGGTGAAGAATTGAGGCGGCGGAGCAGATCACCGGTGGCGGAGTCGTGGCTCGATTCCGGTGATGCCGGGGTCTAGAGCTCCAACGCACGGCTCGGGAAGCTTCTAGGAGGCGAGGTGGAGCTTTTGTGGGGGCTGTGGTGGCCTGGGGCGCGGCGGAGCGGCCTGACCACGGTGAGACCGAGGTGACAGGAGCGGAGGAAGAAAGGGGCGGCGGTGCTAGGGATCTTCGGGCGATGCAGGAGTAGGGTTAGGGTTCTGGGGCTCGGGGGGTTCCTTTTGTAGGGCGGCGGCGCTGCCTTGGCATGCGGGCCCAGGGGAAGGAGCTCGCCGGGGACATCGGAGGCCGTTGCGCCGGGTAGGAAGAAGGGGAGAGGGGAAGAAGGGCGCTGACGCGTGGGGACCGCAAGTCAGAGAGAGAAAGGAGAGGAACGGCGCTCGGGCTGGGGAAAGGAAGGTGGGCCGGCTGCTGAGCGCGAGAGAAAAAGGAGGAGAGGGAGAGCTGGGCTGGGCCAAGGCTTTGGGCTGCTTCTTTTCCCTATTCTTTTCCTTTTTCCTTTCCACACTCAAACCATTCAAACCATTCCATTTGAATTCAAACAAGTTTGAATTCAAACCCAACACAAATAAAACAATGCACCAGCATGAATGCGCAAGCAATTTAATCCTATGATAAATTTTATTTTCTTGTGTTATAAATTGCTTTAAATGCAAGATAAATTAGGGAAAACTCCGGAAATTATATTTAAGCCCAAATAAATTCATTAAAATTAGTGGAAAATTACCTTAGGGTGTTACATGCGAGCTGGACCAAGCTGGGCTGCGCGCGGGGAGGAGGAGAAGGAGGACCGAGCGGGAGCTGAGTGGGCCGGCGCGAGGGAGGAAAGGTGGGCCACGGGGAAGGAGTCTGGGCTGAGGGGAAGAGAGGGTAAGCAGGCCGGGCTGGGCTAGAAGTTAAGTTGGATTTCCTCTTTCCTTCCCTTTTCTTTTTCTAGCCCTTTGAAACTCAAATCTATTTGAATTCAAATCAAATTTGAATTCAAACTCCTATGCACTCACTCAAATAAAACTTATGCACCAGCATGAATGCACAAACATGTTGAACCTAAAAATAAATTTTAATTACTTGTGTAATTTAATTAAATTAAATGCAAGCTAGGCAAAATAAATCCTTAGAAAATTACTGGAGCCAAATTAAATTCATTATAAATCTCGGAATTTTACATTAGGGTGTTACAAACCTACCCCCCTTACAGGAATCTCGTCCCGAGATTCAGATAGGCTAGCTAACAAAGAGATTGGGGTATGTCTTTCTCAGCTCATCTTCTTGCTCCCAAGTGGCCTCATCCTCTGTGTGATGACTCCACTGAACACGGCACACCTTGATCCTCTTATTCCTGGTAACTCTCTCAGATGTCTCCAGAATCTTCACCGGATGCTCGGTGTAGATCAGATCCTCCTGCACTTCCAACCCTTCCAATGGTGCTTGCTCTTCCGGCACTCTCAGGCACTTCTTCAGCTGAGATACATGGAAGACATCATGCACTGCTGAGAGATTGGGAGGTAACTCCAAACGGTATGCTACCTCACACTTCCGTTCCAACACCTTGAACGGACCAATGTATCTAGGGGCTAACTTCCCCTTCACATTAAACCTGCGGATCCCTCTCATCGGCGAGACCTTCAGATACACATGATCATCCACCGCAAAGGTCAGATCCTGATGATGCACATCCGCATAGCTCTTCTGATGAGTCTAAGTGACCCTCAGGTTCTCTCGTACCTGCTGTACCAGCTGTTCTGCATCCTCAATAATATCCGGACCGAACACCAACCTCTCGCCAATCTGATCCCAATACAGCAGAGTTCTGCACTTCCGACTGTACAGGGCCTCGAAAGGAGATTTCTTCAGACTGGCCTGATAGCTGTTGTTGTATGAAAACTCTGCAAACGGCAGGCATTTATCCCAGCTGGTACCATACTGAATAGCGCAGGCTCAAAGCATATCCTCCAACACTTGGTTGGTTCACTCTGTCTGCCCATCTGTCTGAGGATGATAGGCGGTACTGAAGCGTAGCTTCGTATCCAACGAATCATGCAACTGCTCCCAGAACCGTGAAGTGAACTGAGATCCTCGATCAGATATGATCTTCTTCGGAACACCATGCAGATAGACGATTCTGGAGATGTACAACTCTGCGAGTCTAGCATCGGAGTAAGTAGTGTTCACCGGAATGAAGTGGGCAACCTTCGTCAACTGATCCACTATTACCCATATAGAGTTGTACCCTTTCTGAGTACGAGGCAATCCAACAATAAAGTCCATAGTGATCTCCTCCCATTTCCACTCTGGGATCTTCAACGGCTGCAATAGACCTGCTAGCCTCTGATGCTTTACCTTGACACGCTGACAAGTGTCACAGATGGCCATGTACTCGGCAACGGAACGCTTCATCCCATACCACCAGAATCGTTCCTTGAGGTCATAATACATCTTCGTGCTGCCCAGATGAATGGAATATGCTGTATCATGAGCTTCACTCAGAATCAGCTTCCTGAGATCCTTTACATCTAGCACACATATCCGGCCCTTGTACCACAAGGTACCCTGATCATCCTCTCTGAAATGAGGTGCTTTGCCGATCTTGAGCAATTCACGGATCTCCTGCAGCTTCTTATCTTCTTTCTGATGCTGCCTGATCTCTGCCTCTAGAGTGGGTTCTGCCTCGAATGATGCACTCAAAGCGTGATGCAAGAAACCTAGACTCAACTGCTCAAACTCCTCGCATAACTCCTGAGGCATCTGAAAAGCCATGGCCATGTTGACATGACTCTTTCTGCTCAGAGCATCTGCTACAACATTGGCCTTGCCCGGATGAAAGTGAATCTCCAGGTCATAATCCTTGACTAGCTCTAGCCATCTTCTCTGCTGCATGTTCAGCTCACTCTGAGTGAAAATTACTTGAGGCTCTTGTGATCGGTGTAAATGTCACACGTCTGCCCAAACAAGTAATGCCTCCATGTCTTCAGAGCATGCACCACTGCGGCTAACTCCAAATCATGAGTGGGATAATTCAGCTCGTGCCGACGCAACTGCCGTGAAGCATAAGCTATAACTCTGCCTTCCTGCATCAGGACGCAACCAAGACCATCCCTTGAAGCATCACAATACACTGTGAATCTCTTGCTCTGGTCTGGCAGAGTAAGGACTGGCGCCGTAGTTAACCTCTTCTTCAGCTCCTCGAAAGCCATCTGACGCTCATCAGTCCAGGAAAAATCCACACCCTTTTCTAGCAAGGAAGTCAAAGGCTTCGCAGTCTTGGAGAAATTCTCAATGAACCTCCGATAATATACTGCTAAGCCCAGAAAGGAGCGAACTTCCTTCACTGTATACAGCACCACTCAGTCAAGCACATCCTTCACCTTGTCGGGGTCCACCGCAATACCTCCCTTGGAGATGACATGACCGAGGAATGGAACCTCGTCAATCCAGAATTCGCACTTGCTGAGCTTGGCATACAGCTTGTGCCCTCTCAGCCTCTGCAACATGAGCTTCAGATGCTTCTCATGCTCTGCCTCTGACTTGGAATATACCAGGATATCATCAATGAATATCACCACAAAGGTGTCCAGATAATCCATAAAAACCTTATTCATCAGATGCATGAAGAGAGCCGGAGCATTGGTCAAGCCGAAGGACATGACCGTATACTCGTATAGCCCATACTTGCAGGTGAATGCCGTCTTCGGGATATCCTCGGGATGAATCTTCAGCTGGTGATAACCCGAACGCAGATCAATCTTCGAGAATACACAAGCACCCTAAAGCTGATCAAAGAGATCCTCAATACGGGGCAATGGATGCTTGTTTTTGATGGTGACTGCATTCAGATCCTGACAATCGACACACATTCTCTTCGTGCCATCCTTCTTCTCTACAAGCAATACAGGGAAAGCCCAAGGAGAGAAACTGCGACGGATATAGCCCTTGGCTAGTAACTCGTCGATGGTCTTCTTAACTTCCTCATGCTCAACGGGTGCCATACGATAGGGCTGCTTAGTAATAGGAGCTGTGCCAGGCAAGAGATCAATAGAAAACTCAATGTCGCTATCAGGCGGCATACCTGGCAAATCATCCGGGAAAACATCTGGGAATTCAGACACCACTCGAATACCATCCGTGGGTCTAGCCTCCATGTTACAAAGAAATCCAGAGGGCTCCGAAGCACTGACTGTGACTTCCTGTCCATCCAGTGCTGACAAGTGGATGGTCCTCTGAGCACAATCAATCTTGACACCCCATCTAGCAAGGGTCTCCATTCCCAAGATCACATCGATACCCTTGCTGTCTAGCACCATCAGATTTGTGCTGAACTCTACCCCCCTTATGGAAACACTGACTCTGGGGTAGAAGATATGAGACCTCAACTGCTCTCCCAGTGTAGATACTAACATGCACTTCTTTAATGTGCTAGTACAAATACCATGATGCTCGACAAAAAACTGAGTAACGAAGGAATGCGTAGCACCAGCATCGAAAAGCACTGTAGCAGGGTGGGTGTTAACCATGAATGTACCAATAACCACGTTGGGAGTCTCCGCTGCCGACTCGGTCGTCACGTGGTTCACCCTGCCCTGTAATGGCGCCTTGGGCTGAACTGGGCGCCCCTGCTGTCCAGACTGCACCTTCCGGGGACAAGCGTTGGCGTAGTGTCCCAGCTCACCACAGTGATAACACGCCCGTGGAAGTGCTGGAGCCTGCTGTCCGGCAGGAGGAGTAGGCACTCCCTACCGCGGAGCTGGTGGAGCCGGTGGAGCTGGGCATGCCGGAGGTGCTGGAAGCCTCTAGCCCTGTCCCGCTTGGTGCTGCTGCTGGGGACGAGGCGGGTACTGCTGCTGTCGCGGCTGGTACGGCTGATTCTGCCTCTGCTGCTGCTGCTGTTGCGGGTGCTGGTACTGAGGCTGAGTGTTGCTGCCAGACGCAGTAGGAGTCATTTTCCTCTTCTTGTCCTCAATCTCCCAGCGCTTGCGCTCGGTGTTGAGGGCAGAGTCAACCAGATGGTTGAAGTTGTCGAAGTGGAGGTTCAGGAGCGCGTACTCAATGTGATCGTCCAGCCCCTCCCTGAAGTGCTCCTGCTTATCGCCATCATTGGCGACCTCAGCAGAGGCGTAGCGAGCGAGCTGGAGGAAACGGTCATGATACTCTGTCACCGTCATTGCTCCCTAAAATGATAAGTACCGGAAAAAGAGGATGGAAATTACACAGCATTTCCTATTTCATGGAGGTAAACAAGGGTGGTCTTGAGCTCAAAAAGGAACTGATAGAAGATTTTACTCTAATTTACCTGCTTAAGCGCAAGGAACTCCTTGTGCTTCATCTTCATCACTCCAGCAGGGATGTGGTGGCTCCTGAAACGCTCCCGGAACTGGACCCAAGTGAGGGCGTCGTGGTCCCGAGCTGGGTAGGACTCCCACCAATCGAGAGCTTAGCCTCGCAGCTGCCCTGCTGCGTACAGAACTCGCTCCCGGTCATCGCACTGAACGACATCCAACTGGCGCTCCACCGAACGAAACCAATCGTCGGCCTGGAGTGGATTAGCTGCATGGGAGAATGTCGGCGGATGACCCCTCAGAAAGTCCGCACGCCTATCGCGGGGCTACTGCGGTGGAGGTGGTGGCGGCTGAGTGTGGATCTGCTGTAGAGTCTGAACAGTGTTGTTCAGAGTGGCCATCATCTGCATCTGGAGCTGGAAGAACTGCTCCGAAGTCAGGGGTGGAGGCATCGGCATCGGCTGGCCGGTACTCTGGTTGTTCTGCCCCTGCTGGCCAGAACCGGTGCCGGTGCTCCTGGTGTTCACCATCTGTTTGCAGCAGAACAAAGTTTATAAGAGATCGATATTGTACAATTCCGGAAAGAAAACTCTGACAGGATAAAGTAGAGAGTAAGAGTGTACAGTTTTACCCCCAACGGTCTATCTTAGTTTTATTACTTAATTCAAGTCTACGTTAAAGTCGATTTGCATGAGCAAGTTTAACTTCTAAACTATGCAATCAACTAAAAATCCAAATCAAACATTTGGTACAATCACAAACACTCAATATCCACACCTTAGCCGAGTTTATCACACCACTCGACTAAAACAAATAGGCGCTCTAGCATTTTTTTGCAAAGGCACCCTAGGCTTATGAGGACAGAAAGAAAATTGCAGGCCCACGTCTACGGAAGAGATCAGTCTAATTCTCGGAAAGGATATAGAGAGCTAGCAAATCGAAGCTTAGAACTTAAGGAATAGAAGCAGAAATAAATTTTTTGAGTCTTACGGAAGCAAGGCAAGAGAAAGAAATCCTTAGACTCAACCATTTCTATCTAGGCTTCGTCCTACAGTTGACATGGCTCTGTGATACCAATTCTATCACACCCGATTTATAAAGACATAAACCGAGCAATCATATATGCGCCAGGATCAAGTCACGCATATATACAACAGAATTATCAAGATATCACAACACATATTATGAAATAAAAGCATATATATTGTAAATAAATTCTTTATTACAACCAAATGAAGAAGCGGTTCAAGAAGTGCGGAAGCGTAAAATAAATACATGAAGAGCAGGGCGCCACAGGGACGTCGGCTGGGAGACAAACGCCTAGAAATCATTGAGTCCGCTGATGTAGTCCTCCACGTCGCCTGGTACTGAGCAGCAGTCGAAGATATCCCATAGAGAACAGAAGAGTAGAGAAGACAAGTGTGAGTACCCAACTTGTACTCAACAAGTATAACACGAATTATGAGGCTCTACGGTTAGCTGACTCAACTGCATTAGCTTTTAATCTTGGCAAATTTTTATTAAAGCTATTTACTACAAGAGGATGAATTACCATAACCCAAGGTACAGAATAATTAATTAATTAATCATGAGTCTACTAAAAACCAAGCCAAACCACTAAAGATAAACCCCACTAATCAGATGGAGGATCTAGGCCGCTCATGACCGTGAGCACGGCTAGTATACCAGTTTTACACTCTCGAGAGGTTGCACAACTTTACCCACAAGTCGTGAGCTACGCTAGTTATTCATCAAACTTCCTTAGGTGAGATGACTAGCAAGCACACTACGAGACCGTTACAAAGGATCACGTTAGTAAGGTGTAACCGCTAAGGTTTCTGGATCAGCGATGATGGGGCCCACCTCACGGGGGTACAATCACACAGCACAGACCATGCCGGAGGAGCAGGGACCATTGAAGCTTACCACCCCTCTTGCCCCGCAGGTAAGTTACTCCAAAAACAAAATGCCCTAATTAGTAAGTCAAGATCGTCCCATTCCAGTCCTGTGGTTGCGCGGTTGCCCCAGGTTGTCGCTCTATGAACCGGTCCTTATGGAGAGTGGCCAACCAAGCACTAAGCACTGTGCTGGCCCCCTAAACCATGTTTCTAATAAAAACATATTTTAACGAGATGTGAGCCGCTCAAGCACACAGCACCGAGGGCCACTCTCAGAATCAAGTTGCATATACCATTCATCAAATTTAATTAAAAAGGACTATAAAGTTTAAGAATTCAGCACCTAGCACAACTAACCAAAATGCACCCAAGGTATTTATATAAAGGATAAAAGTGGCTAGGAAATCCTTATAGGCATACAGTATTAGAATGCAGTATGAAATTGTATTTAAAAGTGATAGGATGTTCATGTTATACTTGCCTTCCTCAAACTCTCCTGGCTGCTGTTCAAACATGTCTGAAGAAGGTGGCTCCTGGTACTCCTCCGGTGGCTCAACGTCTACTCACTGCTCCACACAGGCACATACATGCAACCAAGGGCAAAAGATAAGAAACAGTACAACAATACAATAAAACAGCACATAACACTAAGCTAAAACTATTCTACGCGTAACAATGATCGCGTGGGCGTGAAAACCGCTCAAAATGGAGACAAGACACGTAAACTAGGGCTAAGACAAGATCCAGGGACTTAACTGTGAAAAAACAGGAAGTTCTAGGGGGTTCTGCGAGAAAACTAGGGACTTAAACAAAATTTAACTATAGACGCAGGGTCTAACATGCAAAAATTATAGGGCTGGATGGCGGACCCAAAATCTAGAAAGCTCAGGGGCTTCGGTGCAAAAATAGGGGCTCAACCGGAATTACTTTTGAACGGGGGTGAACTGCGGGTTGATTCCAAAGAAACTCAAGGTCTCTTTAGCAAAACAGCTAGGCCGAAGGGGTATCTTCTAATCTGAGCTGTCGGATCTGGATCTACAGCTCAGATTAAAAATGAGGACGAACCGGTACGTGTGGATCTGATCCGTTGGATCACGATCCCGCGTCTCATATCTAAATGAACTACGATCTAATCGTGGGCGTTGGCTCAGGATCAGACGGCTCACAGGGTTTGGGCGCGCGGGGTGGCGGCGCCGGTCACCGGAGACGAGTTCCCGCGGCGGCGAGCGGCTCAGGCTCACCGGACTTCGCCAATTCCTGCGCTCCGGTGGCCAAATCGAGCGGGGCTTGGGTCTGGGACAAGCTACGCGACATGCGTAACTGTGACGCCCTGAAAATTTACCAAATTAAACTATGCGCTGAAGTCTTTCGATCAAAAACCAAATCGTCGTCAAGGCCCATCCGAACCCTAACCCCCTCTGTTTCCCCCAACCGACACAAATTTGACCCCCGTCCCATCCCGCACCACCCGACAGACCGATGACCACGCGCGACCATTTTCCGCGATTAGCGCCGGCGCGATTCTTTTTCCCCGCGCAGCGCGCGAATGCCACGCGCGTGGCCGACCGGCCGCGGTCGCCGCCCCGACCGGCGCCGACGCGCACCCCTTCTCTCTCTCTCTCTCTCTCTCCTTTTCCCTTTTTCTCTCTCACCCATTTCCTTTTTTTTCCAATCTCTCTTTCTCTTTTCGTTTTCCTTTCTTCCTTCCTTCTTTCTTTTTCCCCTCCTCCCTTCTCTATTTCTTTCCTCTTTCCCCTGCCGCGTGCCCGAACGCCGCCTCACCCCGGCCACGCCACGATGCGCGCACGCGCAGCGCGTGGCCGTGCGCCGCGCCGTGCCCGCGCCCCGCTCTGGCCCGCGCCTCGCCGCGCCACGCGCGCACGCCCGACCCCGCGACGCCGCGCCGCCCGCCGCTGCCGCGCCCGCCCCGACGCGCCACCCACCGCCGCCACTGCTCACGCACACGCACGCCTCTGCTCCTCCACCTTCCCGCGCACGCGCGCCTTGACACGCGTACGCCCCGGCCCACGTGCACGCGCGCGCTCCCGGACCCGCGACGCCGCGCCGTCCGTCGCTGCCTCGATCCGCCCCGCCGCACGCGCCGTCACCCTGTGCCGCACAGCACCGCCCCTTCCCCACGTGCGGTGCCCGGCGCCCTCACCGCCACGCCACGTCGCAACGGCCGCGAGCGGCCAAAGCACCATTAATGGCCGCCCGCAGAGCCCCGGCCGGGCCACCCACCTCACCGCCTTGGCCACCTATAAGTAGGGCCGAGGGGCACCCCCGGCACCCCCACAACCCACCACGCCGCCTAGCCCCTCGCCTCCCCAGACTCCGGCGCCGCCCCGCCGTGCCCTGCAACCGTCGCTGCCCTCTCCCGTCGACCGGCCTCCACGCGCCACCCCGGCCCGAGGTGAGGCCGGGGATCGAACCCCCTTCTCTCCCTCTCCGTTTTACCCCCATCCCCGACCGCCACCGTGCCCCGGGCCGCCGAAATCGGCCGGGCGCCGGCGCCCCACCACCCCTCCTCTGTTCTGTGCGGGGGAGAGGAGGAAGAAGGGGTGTTTTTGCCCATAGCCCCCCCTCCTTCCTGTATTCCCCAAAAAGGAACCCCCCTCCCTTAATTACTTCTTTTTGCTAAAGAGACCTTGCTCTTTTTAACATTTCAAACCAAGCCCTCCACCACGTAAACCTAATTACACTTGACACCCGTTAGCATGCCCTGAATATTTCTAGGATTCGCAAATAAACCCTTACCCTCTTTAGATAATTATGAATAAGCCCCTAGACCCCTGAACCCCTCTTTACCTAGTCATTTTATGTGCGAAACGATCTCCGATCGACCCGAGACTTGACCACGCCCTTTCTAGTATAGTTCTAGCCATGCCATTAAGAAACCACCCAAAAATATTACCCCTAACTCCGTAACTAAATTATTTCCGATTCAAGCTCAACGATGAAAGCTTTGAGTTCTTTCGCTTGATTGTGTGTCTGTTGGTTTGCGTCGTAGGACACGGAGTGAACGAGGAAGGTCCCGACTGTGACCAAGCGAACGAGGACCAGTTCTGCTACCCCGAACCCGAGGGACAGTGCTTTGATCAGGACCTCCCGCAAGGACTTGACGATGGCAAGTTCAACTCCACCCTTTGATGCATGTTTCTGTCCTAGTTTTTATAAACACAACCCAGTGGCCTATTTTATAAAATTGTATGGTTCTGCTTGCTAAAAACATGGTAGGATAGCCACCCTTGTTTGTGATAGCCCCACCCTGACCGCATGATTTAATAAAGAAAATGTGTGTGTGTGGGAAGGGATAAAATGTGGTTTTGAAAGATGAGTCAGACGGGATGGATGGCATTTCTGTGTGGATTGCCGTTGGTGTGCTCGTACCTGTGTGGTTGAGCGAGGAAGGGAGATATCCATCTTGTCACCCCTAAGGACCGAGTTGATGTGTCGTCTCACCTAGCTTCCTGTCGTGCAGACCACTTGACTGTTGTATGGGCAACGGCTTAGCCTAACCCCACTAGTTAGTCTGATAGCCATCAGGAGAGCTGGGAGCAGCGGGTGATCAAGGAGACGGGATAAGCTCTGTGTGACTTATGCCCCGGTTAAACCTCTGTGATAGGTCGAATGACCCCTTGATAAATCCCATGGTGGCTAGCCAGGTCTAGCTAAGGTGGGTAAGGGCTTTGATGGGATCTGCACCGGCACTAAGGTGTTCGTGCTGTGGTACCCCACCTGTGGGTAAAGTTGCACACCTCTGCAGAGTTAAAATCTATTCGAATAGCCGTGCCCACGGTATTGGGCAAGTTATGGTGTGGTCACATAACTAGTGTTTCTCTCTGGAACGGTTGGGCTGGTGTGAGTTGTTTGGAAAGTACCCGGCAGTTGAGTCGTGTGAGCTACGACGGACATGGAGTCCGGTAGCGGTTTAAAACTTGGATCCTGTGTGGATCAACAGCATGTACTCCTTGTCACTTGAAAACTTGTTTTGCAAATGTTTTAAACGAACTTTTGCATAAGACCGAGTTTTTCCGCAAATAAACCATAACCTTATCCTTGGATTGACCTGTGCATTTATTTCTGCTATACCCCCTCCGCGGGTGTGATTGGACTTGCTGAGTACGTTCGTACTCACCCGATTCTTACTTTTACAGTGGAAGATCCAGACTACATCCCCGAAGACGTCGAGTAGGGTTCCGTCCTGCACCCAGTCTTGCCTATGGTTAAGGCCACCGTTGGAGTTCCGCATGGCGCAAGACTCTGATGATCCTCTTTTCATAGCTAGTGTAGTAGTGTGGGTTTTGGTTGTAATCCTCGCGATAGTGGCGCTTCACTGCCCATTGCCGCGAAGAGTTGTACGGTGATGTACCATCTGATGTAATAAAAGTGTTATCAGCCTCCTGAGACTGATAAAGTAACACTTTTAAGTCTTCCCTGATGGGGGGGATGCTTCAGGTGGTATCAGAGCCATAGGCTGGCCGTAGGACGTGACCCTAGGAGCGAGACCCTTTTCAAGCCCTAGGATTTGCTCTGACTTAGCTCTTTTCTTACACAAACACTTACCACTGGTTCTTGCGCTGTTCCAGATGGCTGACAATGGATGGGTCAACGGAATCTGCCACGCAGAGCCCGGCCTTCCTAAGTTATTATTACTCAGCCTGGAACGCGTTGGGGTTATGGAACCACCCGAGTACGCCTACCGAGAATAGACCTCCGGAGGCACCCTTCGGTGTGATATGATGGTCTTTGTGGAAAGAAGCACCCGCTACCCTGATGTGGACCCCTGGTTCATCTCCACATCTGGCTTCCGCTTCCCTGACACCTACCGCAAGGCCGCTCGTAAAGCCCTGCGACGGCTGCGTGTGCTCTACAGGCACCACCTTCAGCGGTCTCCTTTGGGATTTTTCCCACCCACTGAAGGAAGAGGACGCACTTGGATTGCCCAGATGAGAGGACTTGGACGAGAAGAAGAAGACCTAGAAGATACGGTCTCCCACCTATCCATCTACCTTACTGGCTTAGATGCACTCTACCGCGAACAGGCGGCACAACTGAAGCAGCTAATCCATGGGATTGAAAAGATAACCCAGGAGCTGGAGGAACAACGGACAAGAGCCGCAAATGCCGAGTATTCCTTAGCCGCCCTCCAAGCCCAGATGCAGGAATACGAAAACCGCAGCGGAACAGGTGGATGGATAGAGGAAGAGGAAGAAGAACCCATGGAAACCCATTGGGATAAAGGTACTCAGACCGAAGATGAGGAGATGGATCGAAGCCTCCCAACAAAGAAGCGCCCTATCAGGATCGAGGAAGAATCCCCATGATAGGATTAGCACCCCGAGCTAGAATCCCTACCCTAATGACCACGTATCCATGAAAACTGTATCATCCCTGTTGTAATAAATGTTATCTACTCCCTCTTGCACCTGTGTCAGATTGTTTACCCTGTCCTTGTTTCAGATGGCTGAGGAAGGATGGACCCAGGGCGATTGCCAAGCTGCACTTGGATTTCCCAGCCTTTTTATCAACACCCTGGAAGGCCTTGGCATTACAGAACGCCCGAGGTACTACAGCCGAGAGTACGAGCACCATGGTACCCTCCGCTGCAGGGTGATCCTGGTCATCGCCAGGAGCAACCGCTACCCCGACATCCAGCCATGGCGAGTGACTGCCACAGGGTTTAGGCACCAGGACACCTACCCTTTGGCCATCAGAAAAGCACTCCGTTATTTGTGCCGGATTTTTGAAGAACACCTCGCCCCCACACCAGCGAAGTTCTTCCCGCCGGCCATCAGAACCCCAGTCTGGGAAGCACGCATGAGAAACCTGGAACGACGTCGCCACGAAGAAGGTCCCCTGTACCAAGTGGCCACTTACCTAGCCGCCCTGGACCAACTCTTTGATGAGCAAGCCAACCTTCTAAGGGAGCAGACCCATCGAGCCGAGCAAGCGGAGCTCGCAGTGAGACTGCAGCAGATCCGAGCAGCCCAAGCCGAGGCAAGAGCCGCAGCCGCGGTCAGCAGCGAAGCAGTCGCCCAAGAGAGCCTCAGGCAGGCCCAGGACCGGCGTATGCAGGAATGGACCCGAAGTGGGACACCAGTCCCGGCAATTGGCGAAGACCATGTTTTACTCGGGACACCCGTCATAGGATGGGGACCGCTCTTTGGGAACACGCAAGCTCCACCCGGGAACCCTGAAAGTTCTACTGCCGCCGTCGAAGGGGATGCTGCAGCGCAACCCTTGACGGATGGGAACCCGGAGAACGGCGAGCAAGGATTACTCACACTCCCCGCCCCGGAAGAAGGCCTGCCCCGCGAGTAAAATAACCGACGCCACCCTAGTGATGTACCCCAGCTGCTTCTGCTAAAGTCGAGCCCTTAGGCATGACCCCGGACGAGTAGTACGAGACTTACCCCTAAGCTGTACCCCCTTCGCAGTAATGAAGTTGTTGGTGCTTGTTGTTTGTGATGTTGTGTGCTGGTTTGTTGTGTACTACTTGTTTATATGAATACAGGCAGAAGGTAGATTCTGCCTTATATACGAGTTAAGCAACTTAAACATCACATAATCGTAACCCCAATTTACCCAATCAACAGGTGACCCCCCGGAACGTCGCGAGCGCCTCCCGTGGCCGGAACCCCGTAGCCGCTAGTGCCGGAGCACAGCCCGTTGAACAAGATCTTCCTCAGGAAGAACAGGAAGTAAGCCAGGACCGGGGAGAAAATCAAGGAGGAGAGCAACTACCACCACCCCCACCCCTCGGGGACTTGGCGCAGATAATCCACAACCAGACCCTCATACTGGAGACTCTAGCCAATGCCCTCATTAACCGGCAGCCACGAGGGCAGAATATGAACGACAAGCTGACGGCCTTTCTAAGGACCAAGCCGCCCACCTTTGCCGGATCCTGCAACCCGTTGGATGCAGACGACTGGTTACGAGTGATCCAGAGGAAGCTCGAACCATTTGAATGCCTGGACCGGGACAAAGTCCTTCTGGCGGCCCACCAACTCACCGGAACCGCATTAGCTTGGTGGGAGAATTATTGTGCTGCAGCCGAGGATGCCTCTACCATCACCTGGGGAGAATTCGTGAGGGAGTTCCGCCGCTACCACATCCCTTCGGCCACTATGAAACGCAAGGCGGATGAGTTCCGCGCACTGCAATAAGGAAGCATGACGGTGGAGGAGTACACCCACCGGTTCATAGAATTGGCCCGATACGTGCCGGAGGAAGTAAACGACGACGATAAGAAGCAAGACATGTTCAAGAAGGGACTAAGCCCAGAGCTCCGGACCTTGCTTACCCCACAAATCTATCCTGACTTTAATACCCTGATGAACAAGGCTATTCTTACGGAAAGGGCCAAAGCCGAAGAGAGGAAGGACAACAAATGCAAATTTCTGGAAAGTAAGGCCCGCCAATAGGACCGTTTCCAAAAGCCAAGAAACATCAGCTATATTGCACCAAGATCTCAGGCCCCAATGCAGTATAGGACTCAGTCCCAAGTGACAGGACCACGGGCCCCTGAAACACAGCCTAAGAGTCAGAATACCATGAGGGCCTCGCAGAGCAATACAAGCCTGGTCGCCTCCGACAACAACAATGTTAGGGCCTGTTTTAACTGCTGTGAGACGGGGCATTTCATCGCCAATTGCCCTTATGCCAAGAATAAGCCGGTTACATCGGCCTTCTCCAACACGGTGAATGGGCCCAGACCAGCCCTAACCGGTGCCAACCGAGTGCCCATCCGCAACAACGACAACAGCCAGCAGATGAAGCAGCCCCAGCAATCATTTGGACGAGCCCGCGTCAATCACATCGACGCGCAGGAGGCTCAAGAAGCTCAAGGCGTAGTGCTCGGTGAGTACCTAGTCAACTCAGCTCTGGCAACAGTACTATTTGATTCTGGAGCATCACACTCGTTCATATCCTCGAGTTTTGTGGAAAAACACAGAATACCTACAGTACTACTAAAAACACCCCTATTAACCCGGACGCCTGGGGCGACAGGTTGTCCACGGGTAAGGATCAATTTAAGTGGGGTAGACTTTCTAGCGGACCTGGTAGTACTTAAGTCTGGGGGAATAGACGTGATCCTTGGAATGGACTGGTTAAGCCGACACAATGGTCTCATAGGCTGTACCGACAAAGTGGTACACCTAACAAACCCCGAAGGAGTACAAGTGATCTGCCATACCCGGGATAGTAAGTTTGACCCAATGGTGTTTAGCATGGAAGCCAAGCCCTTAGAAGGAGTCCCGGTAGTAAACGAATACCCAGATGTATTCCCCGAAGAGCTTCCCGGTATGCCGCCGGATAGGGATATAGAGTTCGTCATAGACCTTATCCCCGGAACATCCCCTATAGCCAAGAGACCCTATAGGATGGCAGCATCTGAGTTGACGGAATTAAAGAAACAACTAGAGGAACTGCAACGAATTGGCTTCATTAGACCAAGCTCGTCGCCATGGGGAACCCAAGTGCTGTTTGTCAAGAAGAAAGATGGGAGTATGAGGTTGTGTGTAGATTACCGAGCACTGAACGAGGTTACCATTAAGAATAAATACCCCCTCCCCAGGATTGATGACCTGTTCGATCAGCTAAAAGGAGCCAAATACTTTTCTAAGATCGATTTAAGGTCAGGATATTTTCAGCTCAAGATTAGAGAAAGTGATATCCCCAAGACAGCTTTTGTCACCCGATACGGGCAGTTTGAATTCACTGTAATGTCCTTCGGATTGACCAATGCCCCTGCCTATTTTATGAATCTCATGAACAAAGTATTTATGGACGAGCTGGATAGGTTTGTCGTAGTCTTTATCGACGACATACTTATCTACTCCAAGAGTTTTTAGGAACATGAGCAACATCTGCGGGTAGTGTTGGAAAAGCTAAGGATACATAAACTATATGCAAAATTTAGCAAGTGTGAATTCTGGTTGGAGAGAGTAGCTTTCCTTGGTCACATTCTGACCGCGGAAGGCGTAGCAGTGGACCCAGAGAAGGTCGAAGCAGTTTCCAACTGGCAGCGACCGACCAATATTAGTGAAATCAGAAGTTTTCTTGGATTAGCCGGATACTATCGGAGATTTATTGAGGGATTCTCTAAGATAGCCCGACCCATGACGGAACTTCTTAAGAAGGAGAAGAAGTTCACCTGGACAGAATCTTGTGAGAGGAGTTTTCAGGAATTGAAGCAAAGGTTGACAACCGCCCAGTGCTGACCCTACCGGACATTCATCGGGACTTTGTCATTTATTGTGACGCATCCCGACAAGGATTGGGGTGTGTGCTGATGCAAGATGGGAAAGTCGTTGCATATGCTTCCCGCCAACTCAGGACTCATGAGCGGAATTATCCAACCCATGATTTGGAATTGGCGACCGTAGTGCATGCCCTTAAGATTTGGAGACACTACCTAATTGGAAATAAGTGTGAGGTTTACACTGACCACAAGAGTCTGAAGTATATCTTCACCCAGCCGGATTTAAACCTAAGGCAGAGGAGATGGTTGGAGTTGGTCAAGGACTACAATTTGGAAATTCAATATCACCCCGGGAAGGCGAACGTGGTAGCCGATGCCTTAAGCCGGAAAGCCTATGGACCCAAGGATGACCACCTACGCGAGGAAATGGCATGATTAAACGTGCACGTTGTTCCTCGGGGTTCCAGTCAGGTGCTGAACGTCCGATCAATACTAGAGGATAGAATTAGAGGGGCTCAAAGATCGGATCAGGAGTTGGTAAAGATTTGCAAACAAACTGGAGAAAACAAAGCACCAGGTTTCAGAGTAGACGATAAGGGAACGTTATGGTACGAGGATAGGATTTGTGTACCCCAGAACGGAGACTTCAGGCAGATCATGGATGAGGCCCATAACTCGACCTACTCCATCCACCCAGGATCCACCAAAATGTATATGGACATAAGGCAAAAATATTGGTGGAATGGAATGAAGGCGGATATTGCAAGATTTGTGGCTCATTGTGATACCTGCCAAAGGATCAAGGCCGAACATCAAAAGCCGGCAGGATTATTGCAACCCTTGCCTATCCCGGTGTGGAAATGGGATGAGATAGGAATGGACTTTGTATTGGGTCTACCTAAAACACAGAAGGGACACGATTCCATATGGGTAATAGTGGATCGACTCACTAAATCGGCACATTTCATACCCGTACGAACTAACTACGGAGGAGAAAAGCTGGCAAAACTCTATGTGGAGAACATAGTAAAGCTACACGGAGTACCTAGCAGGATTGTCTCAGATAGAGGGACCCAATTTACCTCTAGATTCTGGAAAAGCTTGCATCAAGCCATGGGCACCAAATTAGATTTCAGCTCCGCATATCATCCACAGACGGACGGTCAAACCGAGAGGGTAAACCAGATTGTGGAAGATATGCTGAGAGCATGTGTCCTGACCTACGGAAAGGATTGGGAGCAGAGTCTGCCTTATGCAGAGTTCTCGTACAATAATAGTTACCAAGCCAGCTTGGGCATGTCGCCATTCGAAGCTCTCTATGGAAGGAAGTGCAAAACTCCCCTAATGTGGTCGGAAGTGGGAGAACGTACCCTAGTAGGACCCGCACTTATAAAAGAGGCAGAAGAAAAACTAGCGGAGATCCGCGAGAAATTGAAAGCAGCACAGTCTCGACAAAAGAGCTACGCAGACAAGAAAAGGCAAGAAGTAAGTTTCGACCCAGGAGATTTTGCTTATCTCAAGGTCTCACCTATTCGAGGGACGTGAAGATTCCAAGTACAAGGAAAATTGGCCCCTCGATACGTTGGACCGTATCGGGTTCTAAAGAGAGTCGGAGCAGTAGCATACCGGCTGGAGTTACCAGAAGAAATGTCGGATATACATCCAGTGTTTCATATCTCGCAATTAAGGAGATGCTTGAGAGTCCCCGAAGGTGAACACGTCCCAGTGGAAACAATAGACCTTCAACCGGATCTGCGATACCAGGAAGTACCGGTCAAAATTCTGGACACTGTCACTAGGAGGACAAGAAACTCCGAAGTACGGATATGCAGAGTTCAATGGAGCAGACACGGAGTGGAAGAAGCAACTTGGGAACGCGAAGAGGCTCTAAAGAAGGAATTTCCCCATCTGTTTAGAGGCCAGCCGAATCTCGAGGACGAGATTCATTTAAGTGGGGTAGGTTTGTGACGCCCTGAAAATTTACCAAATTAAACTACGCGCTGAAGTCTTTCGATCAAAAACAAAATCGTCGTCAAGGCCCATCCGAACCCTAACCCCCTCTGTTTCCCCCAACCGACACAAATTTGACCCCCGTCCCATCCCGCACCACCCGACAAACCGACGACCACGCGCGACCATTTTCCGCGATTAGCGCCGGCGCGATTCTTTTTCCCCGCGTAGCGCGTGAATGCCGCGCGCGTGGCCGACCGGCCGCCGCCGCGACCGGCGCCGACGCGCCCCCGCTTCTCTCTCTCTCTCTCTCTCTCTCTCTCTCTCTCCTTTTCCCTTTTTCTCTCTCTCCCATTTCCTTTTTTTTCCAATCTCTCTTTCTCTTTTCTTTTTCCTTTCTTCCTTCCTTCTTTCTTTTTCCCCTCCTCCCTTCTCTCTTTCTTTCCTCTTTCCACTGCCGCGTGCCCGAACGCCGCCTCACCCCGGCCACGCCACGACGCGCGCACGCGCAGCGCGTGGCCGTGCGCCGCGCCGTGCCCGCGCCCCGCTCTGGCCCGCGCCTCGCCGCGCCACGTGCGCACGCCCGACCCCGCGACGCCGCGCAGCCCGCCGCTGCCGCGCCCGCCCCGACGCGCCACCCACCGCCGCCACTGCTCGCGCACACGCACGCCTCTGCTCCTCCGCCTTCCCGCGCACGCGCGCCCTGACACGCGTACGCCCCGGCCCACGCGCACGCGCGCGCTCCCGGACCCGCGACGCCGCGCCGTCCGTCGCTGCCGTGATCCGCCCCGCCGCACGCGCCGTCACCCTGTGCCGCACAGCACCGCCCCTTCCCCACGTGCGGTGCCCGGCGCCCTCACCGCCACGCCACGTCGCGACGGCCGCGAGCGGCCAAAGCACCATTAATGGCCGCCCGCGGAGCCGCCGGCCGGGCCACCCACCTCACCGCCTCGGCCACCTATAAGTAGGGCCGAGGGGCACCCCCGGCACCCCCACAACCCACCACGCCGCCTAGCCCCTCGCCTCCCCAGACTCCGGCGCCGCCCCGCCGTGCCCTGCAACCGCCGCCGCCCTCTCCCGTCGACCGGCCTCCACGCGCCACCCCGGCCCGAGGTGAGCCGGGGATCGAACCCCCTTCTCTCCCTCTCCGTTTTACCGCCATCCCCGACCGCCACCGTGCCCCGGGCCGCCGGAATCGGCCGGGCGCCGGCGCCCCACCGCCCCTCCTCTGTTCTGTGCGGGGGAGAGGAGGAAGAAGGGGCGTTTTTGCCCATAGCCCCCCCCCTTCCTGTATTCCCCAAAAAGGAACCCCCCTCCCTTAATTACTTCTTTTTGCTAAAGAGACCTTGCTCTTTTTAACATTTCAAACCAAGCCCTCCACCACGTAAACCTAATTACACTCGACACCCGTTAGCATGCCCTGAATATTTCTAGGATTCGCAAATAAACCCTTACCCTCTTTAGATAATTATGAATAAGCCCCTAGACCCCTGAACCCCTCTTTACCTCATCATTTTATGTGCGAAACGATCTCCGATCGACCCGAGACTTGACCACGCCCTTTCTAGTATAGTTCTAGCCATGCCATTAAGAAACCACCCAAAAATATTACCCCTAACTCCGTAACTAAATTATTTCCGATTCAAGCTCAACGATGAAAGCTTTTAGTTCTTTCGCTTGATTGTGTGTCTGTTGGTTTGCGTCGTAGGACACGGAGTGAACGAGGAAGGTCCCGACTGTGACCAAGCGAACGAGGACCAGTTCTGCGACCCCGAACCCGAGGGACAGTGCTTCGATCAGGACCTCCCGCAAGGACTTGACGATGGCAAGTTCAACTCCACCCTTTGATGCATGTTTCTGTCCTAGTTTTTATAAACACAACCTAGTGGCCTGTTTTATAAAATTGTATGGTTCTGCTTGCTAAAAACATGGTAGGATAGCCACCCTTGTTTGTGATAGCCCCACCCTGACCACATGATTTAATAAAGAAAATGTGTGTGTGTGGGAAGGGATAAAATGTGGTTTTGAAAGATGAGTCAGACGGGATGGATGGCATTTCTGTGTGGATTGCCGTTGGTGTGCTCGTACCTGTGTGGTTGAGTGAGGAAGGGAGATATCCATCTTGTCACCCCTAAGGACCGAGTTGATGTGTCGTCTCACCTAGCTTCCTGTCGTGCAGACCACTTGACCGTTGTATGGGCAACGGCTTAGCCTAACCCCACTAGTTAGTCTGATAGCCATCAGGAGAGCTGGGAGCAGCGGGTGATCAAGGAGACGGGATAAGCTCTGTGTGACTTATGCCCCGGTTAAACCTCTGTGATAGGTCGAATGACCCCTTGATAAATCCCGTGGTGGCTAGCCAGGTCTAGCTAAGGTGGGTAAGGGCTTTGATGGGATCTGCACCGGCACTAAGGTGTTCGTGCTGTGGTACCCCACCTGTGGGTAAAGTTGCACACCTCTGCAGAGTTAAAATCTATTCGAATAGCCGTGCCCACGGTATTGGGCAAGTTATGGTGTGGTCACATAACTAGTGTTTCTCTCTGGAACGGTTGGGCTGGTGTGAGTTGTTTGGAAAGTACCCGGCAGTTGAGTCGTGTGAGCTACAACGGACATGGAGTCCGGTAGCGGTTTAAAACTTGGATCCTGTGTGGATCAACAGCACGTACTCCTTGGCACTTGAAAACTTGTTTTGAAAATGTTTTAAACGAACTTTTGCATAAGACCGAGTTTTTCTGCAAATAAACCATAACCTTATCCTTGGATTGACCTGTGCATTTATTTCTGCTATACCCCCTCCGCGGGTGTGATTGGACTTGCTGAGTACGTTCGTACTCACCTCATTCTTACTTTTACAGTGGAAGATCCAGACTACATCCCCGAAGACGTCGAGTAGGGTTCCGTCCTGCACCCAGTCTTGCCTGTGGTTAAGGCCACCGTTGGAGTTCCGCATGGCACAAGACTCTGATGATCCTCTTTTCATAGCTAGTGTAGTAGTGTGGGTTTTGGTTGTAATCCTCGCGATAGTGGCGCTTCACTGCCCATTGCCGCGAAGAGTTGTACGGTGATGTACCATCTGATGTAATAAAAGTGTTATCAGCCTCCTGGGACTGATAAAGTAACACTTTTAAGTCTTCCCTGATGGGGGGGACACTTCAGTAACCAACCTAGGGCCTTGGCGGGGCTCGGCGAGGCTCGGGGACGCGGTTGCGACGGTGGAGGCGGGTCTGCATGGCAGAGCTCACCGGCGTGCGCGCGTGCGTGCTGTTCTTGGCGCAAGAAAGGGCGCAAACGGGACCGAGCGCGTGCGTGGTGCAAAGGCAAGCCAAAACAGGGCGATGTGGCGGCGGTGCAGAGCTGCAAAGGGCCCGCCCCGGTGGAACGGCCACGGCAGAGCGCTGGCGTGCGTGGTCTGGCCGCAAGGGTGGTCTACGGCCTACCGGACCTAGCGCAACAGGACGGGGAGGGTGCCGTGGTGCTCACCGAGGGCTTGAACTTGCCGGGGAAGTAGCACAGGGTGGCCGACGGCGAGGTCCGAGTGGCAGGTCAGCGTGGAGCTCTTGGACGGGTCTGATGCAGGGCGTCTCCGGGCTTCTAATCACCACGGGTCTACTCGTGGTGTTCCAAATTCCGGCGCTACACGGGTCGGGGTCATGAGTGGCGAGCTTGGGGAGCTTCCTGGCGATGAGGCCAAGCTGATGCGAGCCTTGGCCGGGGTTGGGGTGCAGTGGGGCGGCCGGTCCATGGCGAGGCAGGGAGCTTTGCGCGGCGGAGCGAGCGGGCAGAGGCTTAGGGTTTAGGGGCGGCGGCCACGGGTAGGGGATAAGAGTGCAGGAGGTTTGCGGATGTGTTTAAAGAGGAAGGCCGGGGATCTTGGGGGTCGTGCTCGGGGAAGGCCGACGAGGATCACGGTGGGTGTTGCGCGGCCGGTGGAGCCGGGAGGAAGAAAGGAAAGGAGAAGAGGACGCTGCCGAGAGGGGCCAAGTGGTCAGAGAGAGAGAGAGAGCGTGCGGAGGAGGAGGCCGTGCGAGCTGGGCCGAGCTGGGCTGCGCGCGGGGAGGAGGAGAAGGAGGACCGAGCGGGAGCTGAGTGGGCCAGCGCGAGGGAGGAAAGGTGGGCCACGGGGAAGGAGGCCGGGCTGAGGGGAAGAGAGGGAAAGCAGGCCGGGCTGGGCTAGAAGTTAAGTTGGATTTCCTCTTTCCTTCCCTTTTCTTTTTCTAGACCTTTTGAAACTCAAATCTATTTGAATTCAAATCAAATTTGAATTCAAACTCCTATGCACTCACTCAAATAAAACTTATGCACCAGTATGAATGCACAAACATGTTGAACCTGAAAATAAATTTTAATTACTTGTGTAATTTAATTAAATTAAATACAAGCTAGGCAAAATAAATCCTTAGAAAATTACTGGAGCCAAATTAAATTCATTATAAATCTCAGAATTTTACATTAGGGTGTTACACCCAAGTAAAGTGTCGAACTCTTAAGCATGACACCTGCGACGTAGACTTAAGTGGATGGGAAATTACATGCACGGAGTTCATTCCACATGGTAGAAGGCAAACCAGCAGTACTACTAATGCCAAAACAATTGTAAGAGCAAGAACTCGCTCGCCTGTCAGGGAAAAGATGGACCACGCCAGATGCACCACACCCAAGAAAAGCTTAGTAGGTATGCCAGTAAGGACATCCTTAGGTAATAAACAGCCTGGTTGTCCGAGCAACACAAATCGTTGCTTTAATTGTGGGAGTTCTAGCCACTTTGCACGAGAATGCCCTCAGCCTAGGTAGCCAAAACAGGGGCAAGGTTCTAGTCAGAACAATAAGAACAAGCTAAAAAGATAGACTGTTCAAGTTCAGCAGGGAAGGATCAATTTCTCTACAGTTGCACCAGTGATGTCGGTTGACTGGAGCAAAAATATTCTCCAAGATTGATCTTCGTTTGGGCTATCATCAAATCAAGTTTCGACCATGTGATATTCCAAAGACCACTTTCTCCACTCGATATGGACTATATGAATATTTAGTCATGTCTTTTAATCTCACAAATGCTCTGGCCTACTTCATGTATCTCAGGAATTCGGTTTTTATGCCGGAGCTTGACAAGTTTGTCGTAGTTTTCATCAATGACATTCTTATTTATTCCAAGGATGAGGAGGACCATGCTAAACATTTGCACATTGTTCTCCAACACCTTAGAGACCATCAGTTATATGCTAAGTTCTTCAAATGTGAATTCTGCTTGGATAGTGTGAAATTCTTGGGCTATACTATCTCCAGTAATGGTATCTCAGTTGACCCCAGTAAAGTTCAAGAGGTGATGGATTAGAAAACTCCCACTTCAGTTCATCAGATTCGTAGTTTTCTTGGTTTAGCCGGTATTATCGCTGCTTCATTCCGGATTTCTCCAGAATTGCTAAACCTACGACCGAACTATTGAAGTAAGGAGTAAAATTTATGTGGAATGAAGATTGTGAAAAAGCTTTCCACACCCTCAGAGCACATCTAACTTCAGCCCCAGTCTTAGCTCAACCTGCCAATACCAAACCATTTGACGTTTACTGTGACGCTTCTGGTACGGGTTTGGGTTGCATACTTATGCAAGACAATCAGGTTATTGCCTATGTTTCATGAGCACTTCGGCCCGTGAAAAGAATTACCCAACACACGATCTTGAGTTAGCAGCTGTCATTCACGCTCTCAAGATGTGGAGGCACTACCTTATGGGCACCCATTGCAATATTTATACCGATCATAAGAGTCTCAAATATATATTCACACAAGCCAACCTGAATATGAGACAAAGACGATGGTTGGAATTAATCAAAGATTATGATTTTGAGGTGCACTACCATCCAGGCAAAGCTAATGTAGTAGCGGATGCACTCAGCCACAAAGCTCATTGCAATTGCCTATCTGCCGCATCATACAATAAGACGTTATGCTCTGAAATGCGGAAACTTAGGTTGGAAATGATTCCTCAAGGAACCTTGAATCACATTGCTATTGAACCCACTCTTTATGACCGTATCATCATGGCACAATTACATGATAAGGGTGTTAAGATCATCAACCAGAAACTATCTCAAGGAGAGGAGAAGTACAAATGTTTTCATCATGATTGCAAGGGAATTTTATGGTTTGAGAGTTACATTGTCGTTCTGAAAAATCACGAACTCCGAAAGAGTAAATCAAATTCTCGAAGATATACTTAGAGATTGTGTCATTCATTATGACAAGAATTGGGACAAATGTTTACCTTTAGAAAAGTTCTCGTATAACAACATCTATCAAGCAAGCCTAAAGATGGCACCATTCGAGGCATTGTATAGACGAAGGTGTCGAACTCCGTTGAGCTGGTCACAAACTGGAGAGCGCAAAATCTTTGGACCAGACTTGGCAGTAGAGGCAGAAGAAAAAGTTAAAGTTTTCCAAAGAAGTCTTAAAGCAGCTCAATCTAGGCAAAAGAGTTATTTTGACAAGAGGAGGAAACCCTTGAAATTCGACGTTGGTGATCATGTATACCTTCGGGTTTCACCAATCAAGGGTGTGCAATGATTTGGAGTGAAAAGAAAGTTAGCCCCTCGTTATGTTGGTCCGTATGAAATCATTGAAGAATGTGGACCCATGGCCTATAGAGTGCGACTTCCTTCGCAGCTTGCAGCCATTCATGACGTTATTCATGTCTCTCAACTAAAGAAATGTGTCAGAGTTCCTACCAAAATTGTTGAACAACAAGAAATCATGGTGGAACCAGACCTCTCTTATGTTGAGCAACCCATCAAAATCCTTGACTAGAAGGAAAGAAGTACCCGAAGGGCGGTGATTAAAATGTATAAAATTCAGTGGAACCATCACACTCAAGAAGAAGCCACATCGGAAACTGAGAGTTATCTCAATCAAAAGTTTCCTAGTTTTCATGGTTCCATCCTAGGTACACAATTTCCGCACTTAGTTTTTATCCGAATCTCGAGGCGAGATTCTTTTTACGGGGGGTTGGTTGTGACACCCTAGGTGTCTAAAAGACTAAGCAAAGATCCAAAACATGAAATTAGTCACAAAAGAGCAAGAGAAGTATGAAAAAACCTATCAAATCTACCTTTCAAGCAAATGAATATGTGTAGATGTATATATGCATAAACATTGGAACTGTTGCAAATAAACACTTGTAACTTTCAAAGTTAATCACAACTAACTCTAAAAATTTAATGGAACATTTGTCATAACAAGAGCAACAAAAGTCTAGTTGAACTCAAGGGCTAACAGTGTAAAAATTCACATGAAATAATGTGTCTTTTAAATACTTATTTTTGGAATTTCAAAATAACTTTTTATACATTGCTCAAATGGATATAGTCATAAAAGAGAAAATGTTTGTCTTGAAAAGTTGAACAAAATTGGTATTCAAATTTTTTATTTGACCTCCTCTCACCTCCCACTGCCCTGTCCCATCGCCGGCAGGCCAGCTGGCCGGCGCAACCCGGCGCAGCTGAGGTCGCTCGGCCAAGTGGGCCTACCAGCGCACTGGAAATCATTCACAGACCTGCAAAATCTCGTGCCCCCGATTTTGCCGCTGGTCTCACCTTCTAACGGCTCGAGCCTAGGCCATCATCCTCCCCCTCGTGCCTATAAAAGCCCCACCCGAGGCCCGTGAGCTCGACGCCCCAACCCCAAACTCCGATGAGTCGCCACCCGTGAGTGGACACACCACTCTGCCCGACCGGCCCTTCCCTTCGCCCTTAAGGCAGCGCCAGCTGCCCAGCTCATTTCTCCTCCCCTCGCCCTGCCTATAAAAGGGGCAGCCGAGCCCCTTCCTGCACGCACACTTGAAACAGATGCCATTATAGCTGGCAAGCTCGAGTTCATCGTGGAGCTCCCACACCCAACCTCTCTCAGCCCAAAATGACACTCTAGCGAGCTTCCCCACCTCCCACCGGAGCTTCCCAGCCCAGCCATGCCATTCCTGCCCCGCCGGAACAGTGCCAGCGCCACCCCCAACTACCGCTGCCTACTGTCTACCGTGGAGGACCCTGTTCTAGCCAACCCCGAGCCCCACCAACGCCACAAATCGGTGCGCCCCGGCCCCCTCTCTGTTTCCCCCACCTTCCTCCTCGCCGCCGACTAGTTTCCTCACCAGAATTTGGCCGGCAGTCGCCATTCCCCTGCACAAAGGACCCTTTTATTTCGATTTCAATCTTTCCGAGAAGATTTCTGTAAAATCTCAGGGACTCCTTTGTAAAACTAAAACTAGAACTTTCAAAACCAATCTATTAACTTTGAAGATGCAAAACAACTCACAGAAAAATCCTAAGAACACAAACTATGATATTCTGGACTCCTTAAGTTAAGATCTACAACTTTGTAAAAAGATATTGAATTGTTTCCACATAATTTTAGCTGTAGATTTAAATCAAATTTAAAAGGCTTTTAATTGTTCCAAGAGTTCCATGAAAGAGCTGCTCATGAAATTTGGATGGTAGCTTCAGTACTAAGAGTTTAGTCTTTCATAAAAATCTCATGGTCCGAATCCAATCACAACAAGTTGTTTCGAGTACTTTTGTGATAGGCTAGATCCTTTTAAACTAAAATGTTAGCCTCTATTTCTTGCATAGGAAAAATCTACAAAAATATGCAGTAGACTACTCATGCGAGTAGGTTTGTTGAGTGAAAGTTGAGCGCCAATTCTTGCATGGTTTGTTCGGGGCAAATAGATCTTGATCCTAGCAATAGTTGTTTAATGATCTTTTCATGTTTAACCTGCTGAATAAAAATGGCTAAAACTTTTATGGTGTGTTTGCACTTAAGTAGCAAGCTCTGCATAAAAAAATTTCAAACTACCTCTACGAGTAGTTTTGCATAAAAATCTCAATCAGAAATTACCTATACAAGTAGTTTTGCTTAAAAATCTCAACCAGAAACTACCTCTACGAGTAGTTTTGCACGAGCTCTGCATAAAAATCTCAACCCAGAAACTACCTCTATGAGTAGTTTTGGTTAACCAATGCTTCCTCTGGGAAATGACCGTTTACAACATGCAAAACCACTCGCTCACTTAATGAAGTCGGTTAATCCAGATAAGTACTCGATAAATGACTGCCCAGGGAAAAGAAAATAAAATGCTCGACTACTTAACTTAAGTTTCGACTATTTTATAGTGCAATAATTATTATCTTGTACTAGTAAAACCACTCATACATGTGCATTCATATAAACTCGACTACTCTCGCCGACGGAACCTACAATCTGGTGCCCGAGTCCGAGAGTGAGCAGTGCAAAGCTCAGGAGAATATAACAGAATTTGCTAAAGACCCGAACCAACGTTCGGTAGAACCCCCGACTAGTTTTGCTCAAGAAGGCAAACCCCGGTGCATGATCCCAGTATTTAATTTATGCAACTGTTGTTCCTTTCTATCCCCGCATTTAAGTTCATAGGAGTTGATTAGAACCCTAGCTGCATGATCCTAGGCACCAATGTAATGAATACTAGAACAAGAAGTTCGAGTAGCTGCTCTGCTAATAGGTACTGTAAAAGTTGAGTGGTTTCCTGCCACTCGGGAGAATTATAGGAGTTGGATATTTTAGCACATACTGCAACTATAAGGTCGACAGGTGGGGCTATGGTAAAGTACTCATGGTTGAGACCCCGTCTGAGTAGTGAAAAATGCTAAGGCCGCAGTGTGTGGTAGTGGTGGTTAAGCGTTTGAACGTACTAACCACATGCCAAGAGTATGGTAATCAGTAAGCTTAAGTACCTAATTGAACCAGTGCGTGGACAGCACCCACCGTCTTGACGCTGTTCCCATGGGCCCAATGGTGAGTGCAAGAGCAGTCATGGCCTGGCGTCGTCCGTGGTTCGTGGACCTCTTGTACTCGAGGACAGTGGACCTCTTGTCGTCCGTAAAAGTTGCACGTGTGACTCTGTGAGTAACCACGTGTCATGTGTTTAGGTTTACCTTGCAAGGTTAAGAAATTCGATTTGAATCATCCATTTCTCATGGTAATTGAGACTGCTTAACACTTCTGCCACATAGAGTAACAAGAGGAACTATGGCTATGATGAAACTTGTTGGATGATTAAATATTTTTCCACCATGTTTGCTTAGAGATAGACGCTCACCTATATTGGTTAAATGAACTAGAATATTGAAAGCTAAAATATGAAAATTAAGGACTTACTCTTTGTTGCTTTTTAATAAAAAGAAAACCCCAGAACCTTAGAGCCATGCATGCTTAGTAGCCGGTATTTATATACCACTGGTCGGGTAAGCCTTGTTGAGTATTAGTATACACAGCCTTGCTTGTGGCAATATTTTCAAGTGGGTCTTTTGAAGATATGATAGCTGGTTTGACTTGGCCGTATACTTTGTCGACTAGTTAGTCCATGGAGTGGGATCCGTCCCCGGCCAACAATGACTCTGCCAAGTGATACCACGTATGGGCTTCATCGTGGTATCCAGATCGACGCTAGATGATCGTATTTTCTTTCCTCTACTCTTAATCTCTGAATAAAGTTTTATGTTGAACTCTAAAGTACTCATTTGGTGAACTCGACTTGTAACAATTGATGCTAGACTTGTGAGATAAAAGCTATGGAATATTGTAATCTCTGGACTTGCCTTCGTGCGAGTTATGTGCACGCTTTGTTTCGATTGAAATCTTAAGTGGTCGTATCAGGATTTACCCGACAGAATGTCGGATCACTCCGTTTGAAGTGCATGGTAGTCGGTTCATCTATGAACAATGGTTAGTGCACTTGAGCCGGGTTAATTCAGGCGGTTCTGCCATAATGTGCTTATGCACAATGGACTGATGCAGATCTTTTTAGTTATGACGTCTACTATATGGGCATAGTATTTCAGCTTCTTCACCAAATTTCTCTAGAATGAAGTTCGTGAATTTGTTGACACCATTGATGTATTCATCTGAAAACAATGTACAGTGCACCCAACTTCCATCCATCTGAACAAATTTTGCAAAAAAAATTCATAAATCCACAAATGTGTACATGGTACGTTTAATAGAACCAAGAAAAAAAAGGGCAGACACATACCTCTGCTGCTGGCTGGTGCTGAGCTGAGGAAGAAATCAACGACAGGTATGGCGCCGAGATGGGGAAGAAGGCTGCAGTGTTGAGATGGAGAAGAAGTCCGCTGTAATGGCTCCTCTTGTTGGTGCTGCAATGGCCGTGGGCCGCCGGCGATGATGCAGGATGCCGCACCCCAAAGGCAATTGGAGAAGGGGCCCCCTACATAGATCCACCTCTCCTCGCCGCGCAATAGGCGCTTCCCCGAAACGAGCATCCGCTGGTGTCGCCAACTCTGCCGTCGGCCGCGTGAACAGAGGAGTCTTCTCGGCAGTCAACTTCGTGAGATCTGAGATTTAGATGAGAAACTATGATTGTTTATTTGAAGTAATAAAGGAAAATATCAAACCATACACTGGTTTATGCGATTTGGTGAATGGAGCTTCTAGTTGGAGAACCAGGTTCGATCCCTCCTTACTTATTTTTTTCTTATTTTTTGGACATATGGGCTAACTCAGGTGATTTGGGATATGGATTGGCGCAGTTTGTGACGATTTCTGTTCCCCACTCTATGACGTTTCATAGAGTTCCATCACTAAAATCGGGCCCAAATTGGCCCTCTCGCAGATCCGTGATGAAATGTTAAAAAGTCACAAATCTTACCCTATTTGTGACATTTATTATGAACGGTCACTCGAAATTCGTCATAGATTAGATGGTTTGTTGTAGTGACTAGAGAAGGATTTTATGAGTAGAATGAGGTTGTTTGGTTTTGAATGTATTTGCGTCTTTATGGTATTTTTATAAAAAAAGTTTTGATGGTATCAAAAGCGATTAGAGAAGTGTTTACAAAGTATCAAAATAATGGTTTGTAGTCAAATTTTAAAACTGATCATATTATTCTTTGTAGTCAAATGACCAATATATAGAACCTGATTGGTTACATGCATGCCCTGGGATGGCTCATATGTGTGTGCAAGGCCGGGCGTATGCAATGCTTCTTGATTTGGTTGGCTGTATCTGTATTTCTACCTAAGGTGATATGGTGTTTGATGGCTCGCTCGAGGACATGTTGTGTGAGACAAAAAAAATAATCCTTAACATGGTATTTATTTGTGTAACTATTATCTTACAGCTCTAGATTCATTAAGTACTCATTAATAGTATTTAAAATACGGTAATCTCTACTATTAGTAAAGCAATCAATGATTCCTTCGTCCATCAATTAGAGTCCTAATCGGAATCTGGGTAACCGTACGTTGAGTTAAGGGTCCGAACCCATTTAGAATTAGCGTTTTGCGAGTAAAATAGAAAAAAAACTGAATTCCTCAACCGACACGTACTATTATAAAATATATATGATGTATAATATATATATTTATATACTAATTAATATACTTATATGGCTCCCGTAGCAACGTACGAACATGTTAACTAGTCTCATTTAATTTGTGCCTAAGGCTGACTCCAACGGAGTAGCCATCCGGCCAGTCAAAGCGAAAATGCCTACCGCGCGGGTACTGTAGTGCGAGAATGTGGCTTCCAACGGCCAGCCATTTGGGCCAGCCAAAATTGCGGCAGGAGAGAGAAGCAGCAAAACTGGCTGCTACTGTTCGCGCTAGCCTTCGGTGTTGGGCCCACTCGTACCAATGGTAGCACGGCGGCTTCTCCTCGTCCCGCTCCCCCTCCGTCTCCATCGGTATCGCCTTCCCCTCCTCCCCGTAGGGTCGCGCCTAGCGACAACCGCTGGCGGCGCACTTCCCTCCTCCCCACCTCGACCGCCGCCGGCGCATCCCGTCCTCCTCGCCTCGGCCACCGACGCACCTTCCCCTCCTCCCCGCAGGGTCGCGCCCAGCGACCACTTCACCGCCGCCGGCGCACTTTCATCCTCCCCACCTCGACCGCCGCCGGCGCGCATCCCGTCCTCCTCACCTCGGTCACCGACGCGCAGACAAGGTGCTATCTTCCTCCCTGACCCTTTGCCTTCTTCCTGCTTCCATGTTGCGATGATTTGTGCGTAGAGCCGTAGATCTGGGGGAGGCAGCGACAGCCGTGGCAGTGCCCTTGCACAACTGTACCTTCATTGTACTTGATGGATTTCCGGTCGATGCTGCTTGCGGCGGGGGCATAGGATGTGATTGTGTTGGATTTCCTTCGATTTAGATCTGGGCACGATTTCCTTCGTTGTAGTTGATGGACCTTGACCATGTGGATGTATATACTATTTTGCTAAGCACAAAACTGCAACTATGGTGATTATGAAATTTGCAACTATTTTATTGGCTGAAATGTGATATTCTAATTGTGTAGGATGATTGTGTATGTTTCTAATGAGTAAATATGAAGTAATCAGAATTATAGAGGAAAGGTTACTAACCATGTGAGCAAATATGAAGTAATCTGAGTTGTGTAACCTGTATTTTCAGTTTCAATTTCAGTTTCACTGCATCTTTTGTGGCCTCTGATGCTGATTGTGTTCGATTTCCTTTGATTTAGATGTGGGCACGATTTCGTTCAATTTAGTTCGTATGCCCTACTTGCTTGCAGTAATGGAGTCAATTATTTAACAAAGTATATACTCATTATTTCAGGTTGGAGAACCAATTCAATTACATGTTTCAGGGTGGTCCATCTCAAGGAGGTGACAATTCCAATGAGTTGTCATTACCTCTGCCGTCAACCATAAGGGAACTTGAGAAGGTATAACTTGAGAAGGTATGTTTCCTTCCTAATTTGGATTTTGCATACCGTACTTTTTATGGTTCACTAATCACATCTCTATTTTTTTCAGTACAACCTTAACGGTGCATTTAGTGGATCAATGCATAACATGGGTGTACCAACTCAGCCTGCAAGTCCTCTTGTCAATGCATCGTTTCATCTTGCTCCCACCGAGGACCCAGAGGTTGAAGAGGTCGATGGAACCCAAGTCTCAAACAATAAGGGGAAGAAGAGGGTTGCCCAGCGAGGAAGGTCATTCACCCATGAGGAAGATAGGGCAATCTGCTCAGCATTTCTGCATGTTAGCAAGGACCCTATTATCGGTAAGCTGTAGCCGATGACTTAAGTACTCCATTTTTCCATTGTCAAGCCTTTACGAGACATGCTATTTAACGTTGCCGCTACAGGAACCAACCAAACTTCTGCTGGGTACTACACGAGAATGCATCGACACTTCGTGGACAACAATGGAGTGAGTACAAATAGGACTAAGGTTTCAATAGAAAACCGGTGGGGAACAATTTAGAAGGCCGTCAACAAGTTTTGTGGCTTTTATGACGCTATCGAAAGGAGGAATCAAAGTGGCAAGAATGAGCAGGACAGGGTAAACCATTTTAAATATTTATTCATTTGTTTTGTTGATTGTTGCGCACAATGAATGTTTCTTTGGTTTGGACAGATTAATGATGCCATCAGGATGTACGAAGAAATCGAGCCATGGCAATTCCATCACTGTTGGCTCATTCTGCGAGGAGAGCTGAAGTGGCACGCGAGGATGGTGGAATGTAACATGGCTCAAAGAGTTAACCAAAGGCCTGCCCCAAAATGCTCCGAAACAGAAACATGTTCTGTGCAGGCTGAAAGTACACTCCCAGACAGACCTGAACGAAGGGACAGCACCAAGAAGAGAGCCCGGATAATGGCTGATACCTCATCGTCAAGTGCAACAATGGAAATGCTGCAGAAGATGCATGATAGAGGAGAGAAGAACGATGTAAAGGAAGATCAACTTAGGCACGAAATGTTCAAGATGGAGAGAGAGAGGCTTGAGCTGCAGAAGCTAAACTGGGAGAAGAAATGGGTTGCCTGGGAGAAGAAATGGGCAGTAATGGAGTCCAATGCCATGACATGATAGAATGAGTATGAGTTGAACCAATGGAACGCGGATCTTATGGTCATGTCGCAGGATCTTGACAAGTTAGCTCCACCACTGCGTGCAATGTATCCGCAGAAACAGGGGGAGATCATGAAGAGGAGAGGCATCTCCACCCCTCCAACTAGTGATTCCTGAGTGTTTGTAAGCTGTTAGTTTGTAAGCTGTTTGAGGCTTGAGTTGTATTCGACTATTTTTATAAGATGTTTGTGTGTTATTTACAGAACTATATTTTGGTAAAGCTGTTTGTCAGTTACTTACACAACTATATTTTGGTAAAGCTGTTTGTGAGCTGGTCCGTTGGAAATAGCAGGGCCTGCTATTTCCAACGGACCAGCTAAAATAGCTGGAGACTTTGGCCCAGCCTGGTTTGCGCCACGGAAAGGAAAAGTGCCGGGAGTTCCCTCGCTCAACATTTCAGTTGCCGCCACAGCAGCGAAGTTCTCGCCCTCCATGCGACCGCCGCCGTGACCCAAGCATCGGCGACCCCGACACTCCGGCGGCCGGCAAGAGATTTCCCGCCTTCGGCACACGTTTGTCATCGGACGACCCTCACCTCCAGGCTCCAGTGATGTAGGTCCGCACCGGCACTCTGCTTTGATTTTGGGGCTTGACCTTGAACCGGCGCTCTGCTTCCACACACAATCTCCAGGCCAGGCCATGACCACCGAGACAGGAGCTAATTGAGGTTTAGTCTAGTGTATTGCTTAATCCTTGTGGAGTCTTAGTTTCCTTCAAGGTCCGGTCTGAATTTGTGCTTACATTTCAATACATCGTAGCTGAGTACCTCCTTTGTATTTGTGCTTATGCTTTGAACATATCCCCAGTTGTTTATGATTTCATAACGTTATTTGTAATGACCGTGGTACTGAACTTAATGTGTGATCTATGTTGTACAGACTTCTCGAGCATGTCTTCTTGGTTGCCTGAAGGAATCACTTTTTGGCATAATAAAAGGAAGAAAGATGAACAATGCATGGCAACTTCGATTGTCTTGGCTTCGTTAGATCCTTGTAAACGTAAGAGGGGTGGTTCGGCTGTAGGACATTAATTTATGCGTCGTGATAGAGAAGCAGCTTTTGAACAAATCATGAGGGATTATTTTGTTGATGATCCTCTGTACAGCGCGGAGGACTTTCGACAGCGGTATGTACCCTTTCCTATTGTCAGTTGTCACCCTTTTACCTTATTTCTTGAGATGGTACGCTCCATAAACTAATGGCCAATGTATTGCCTTGTCATGCACAGGTTTAGAATGAGAAAGTCCTTATTCCTTGACATGGTCTAGAAGATTACCGAGAAGAATTCATATTTTCTCCAACGCGAGAATGCTTGCAAGCACAGTGGTTTCCATCCCATTCATAAATGCCTTGTGGCTATGAGGATGCTTGCCTACGGCAGTCCAGCTGATTCGTTCGACGACACATACCGCATGGCCGAGTCAATAGTTCTTGAGACTGTGAAGCAATTTGCAAGAACCGTCATTGCTGTTTATGAGTCTGATTTCTTGAGGCCACCAACTGCAAGTGAGCTTGAGATAATTTTACGAGTCAATGAAGCTAGAGGTTTTCCTGGGATGATCGGTAGCATTGACTGTATGCATTGGGAATGGTCTAACTGCCCGACTGCGTGGCATGGCCAGTACAAGGGGCACAAAGGCAAACCAACCATAATTCTGGAGGCTGTTGCTACGCAGGACTTGCGCATCTGGCATGCATATTTCGGATTGCCTGGGTCCCATAATGACATTAATGTGCTTCATAGGTCCCCGGCGTTTGACGACCTCGCTGAAGGACGAAGACCGCAATTTGAGTTTGATGTTAATGGAAACAAGTACAACATGTGTTACTATCTTGCCGACAGAATATACCCTGATTGGGCTACGTTGGTAAAATCATACAGTGAGCCGATTAGTCTAAAGGAGAGAGTATATGCAGAAAGGCAGGAGTCAGTAAGGAAGGATGTGGAACGAACTTTTGGGGGGTTACGGTCCAGATTCAGGATAATTTATAACCCTGGTAGGTTGTGGAGCCAAAGTGATCTAAACGACATCATGCGTGTTTGTGTTATTCTACACAACATGGTGATTGAAGATGAGAGAAATTTGTACAACAATCACCAGGAGTTTGAGATGTCTTCAGACCCACCGATTTCTCAGAATAGAGATGTGCCAGAAATTTCTCAGTTGATTAATTCGTCCACCAAAATTCGTGACAAGGCCACGTCTAACAGATTGCAACGAGACCTCATGGAGCACATTTGGTTTCTCTATGGCAACGATGCAGGACCTTTTGCAAATAGACAGGGCCGGCAGGAACATGGAACTCTGCGTTAATAATGATGTAATAGTTATGTAATAGTTCTCTTTTAGTTGTGATATAATAGTTATGTAATAATTCTCTTTTAGTACTCTGCAGTTAATGATATAATGTGGTATATATTTCTGGTTTAGCATCTGTAAAGAGCTCACAAACAGCTTTACCAAAATATAGTTGTGTAAATAACTGACAAACAGCTTTACCAAAATATAGTTCTGTAAATAACACACAAACATCTTATAAAAATAGTCGAATACGAATAAACATAGTCGAACACTCTGGTCTCAAGCCTCAAACAGCTTACAAACTAACAGCTTACAAACACTCAGGAATCACTAGTTGGAGGGGTGGAGATGCCTCTCCTCTTCATGATCTCCCCCTGTTTCTGCGGATACATCGCACGCAGTGGTGGAGCTAACTTGTCAAGATCTTGCGACATGACCATAAGATCCGCGTTCCATTGGTTCAACTCATACTCATTCTGTCGTGTCATGGCATTGGACTCCATTACTGCCCATTTCTTCTCCCAGGCAACCCATTTCTTCTCCCAGTTTAGCTTCTGTAGCTCAAGCCTCTCTCTCTCTCTCCATCTTGAACATTTCGTGCCTAAGTTGATCTTCCTTTACATCGTTCTTCTCTCCTCTATCATGCATCTTCTGCAGCATTTCCATTGCTGCACTTGACGATGAGGTATCAGCCATTATCCGGGCTCTCTTCTTGGCGCTGTCTCTTCGTTCAGGTCTGTCTGGGAGTGTACTTTCAGCTTGCACAGAATATGTTTCTGTTTCGGAGCATTTCGGGGCAGGCCTTTGGTTAACTCTTTGAGCCATGTTACATTCCACCATCCTCGCGTGCCACTTCAGCTCTCCTCGCAGAATGAGCCAACAGTGATGGAATGGCCATGGCTCGATTTCTTCGTACATCCTGATGGCATCATTAATCTGTCCAAACCAAAGAAACATTCATTGTGCACAACAATCAACATAACAACTGAATAAATGTTTAAAATGGTTTACCCTGTCCTGCTCATTCTTGCCACTTTGATTCCTCCTTTCGATAGCGTCATAAAAGCCACAAAACTTGTTGACGGCCTTCTGAATTGTTCCCCACCGGTTTTCTATTGAAACCTTAGTCCTATTTGTACTCACTCCATTGTTGTCCACGAAGTGTCAATGCATTCTCGTGTAGTACCCAGCAGAAGTTTGGTTGGTTCCTGTAGTGGTAACGTTAAATAGCATGTCTCATAAAAGGCTTGACAATGGAAAAGTGGAGTACTTAAGTCATCGGCTACAGCTTACCGATAATAGGGTCCTTGCTAACATGCAGAAATGCTGAGCAGATTGCCCTGTCTTCCTCGTGGGTGAATGACCTTTCTCGCTGGGCAACCCTCTTCTTCCCCTTATTGTTTGAGACTTGGGTTCCATCGACCTCTTCAACCTCTGGGTCCGCGGTGGGAGCAGGACGAAACGATGCATTGACAAGAGGACTTGCAGGCTGAGTTGGTACACCCATGTTATGCATTGATCCACTAAATGCGCCGTTAAGGTTGTACTGAAAAAAAACAGAGATGTGATTAGTGAACCATAAAAAGTACGGTATGCAAAATCCAAATTAGGAAGGAAACATACCTTCTCTAGTTCCCTTATGGTTGATGGCAGAGGTAATGACAACTCATTGGAATTGTCACCTCCTTGAGATGGACCACCCTGAAACATGTAATTGAATTGGTTCTCCAGCCTGAAATAAAGAATGTATACTTTGTTAAATAATTGACTCCATTATTGCAAGCAAGTAGGGCATACGAACTAAATCGAACGAAATCGTGCCCACATCTAAATCAAAGGAAATCGAACACAATCAGCATCAGAGGCCACAAAGATGCAGTGAAACTGAAATTGAAACTGAAAGTACAGGTTACACAACTCAGATTACTTCATATTTGCTCACATGGTTAGTAACCTTTCCTCTATAATTCTGATTACTTCATATTTACTCATTAGAAACATACACAATCATCCTACACAATTAGAATATCACATTTCAGCCAATAAAATAGTTGCAAATTTCATAATCACCATAGTTGCAGTTTTGTGCTTAGCAAAATAGTATATACATCCACATGGTCAAGGTCCATCAACTACAACGAAGGAAATCGTGCCCAGATCTAAATCGAAGGAAATCGAAGGAAATCCAACACAATCACATCCTATGCCCCTGCCGCAAGCAGCATCGACCGGAAATCCATCAAGTACAACGAAGGTACAGTTGTGCAAGGGCACTGCCACGGCTGTCGCTGCCTCCCCCAGATCTACGGCTCTACGCACAAATCATCGCAACATGGAAGCAGGAAGAAGGCAAAGGGTCAGGGAGAAAGATAGCACCTTGTCCGCGCGTCGGTGACCAAGGTGAGGAGGACGGGATGCGCCCCGGCAGCGGTCGAGGCGGGGAGGACGAAAGTGCGCAGGCGGCGGTGAAGTGGTCGCTGGGCGCGACCCTGCAGGGAGGAGGGGAAGGCGCGTCGGTGGCCGAGGCGAGGAGGACAGGATACGCGCCGGCGGCGGTCGAGGCGGGGAGGAGGGAAGTGCGCCGCCGGCGGTTGTCGCTAGGCGCGACCCTACGGGGAGGAGGGGAAGGCGATACCGATGGAGACGGAGGGGGAGCGGGACGGGGAGAAGCCGCCGTGCTACCGTTGGTACGAGTGGGCCCAACACCGATGGCTAGCGCGAACAGCAGCAGCCAGTTTCGCTGCTTCTCTCTCCTGCCGCGATTTTGGCTGGCACGTTGGAAGCCATATTCTACCCGCGCGGCAGCCATTTTCACTTTGCCTGGCCGGATGGCTGCTCCGTTGGAGTCAGCCTAACCATGCATTAACAACGTGAGTATATGGGTAAGTGCTCGCGTTTCGCGAGTCCGGCAATGGCATGAGGGAAAACAAAAACCATTTTCGTTTCTCTGAACCGATGCTCTTGTGATCAAGGGTCCAGCTATGATGCAGCCAACCAAACAATTAAATCTGTCCCATAGGCTAGTCAAAAATAAAAGAAACCAATCATGCAAATTAGAATAGCCACTACCCACATTTGTTGAGCTTAACAGGGCTGATGGAGCAACATTGGCCCCAACTGGTACGAAGTAACGGTCTAGTCATCCAATTATTCGATCCAATTCCAACGTTCCCTAACATGAGTCGTCGAGTTTTTAGGGCAACTTTAATGTATTTCGAAGAGTGCTACAATCTGACACATGAGGGAGGTGCTAAATTCTGAAATCTCTCTCCAACGCTACTTTGAACTAAGGTAGATCACACAGGTAGGTCCCATAGTTTACTTGAAATATTTCTCAACTGCTCTCCACGAAAGCATCTCCCTCCAGTCGAGCGGCAAGTGCAACACAAGTGCAGCATGCAGTTCTGACACACATAAATAAAATAATCTATACCTCAGATGCCCAAAGTTGCCACAGGTATCAGACGACGCTAGTCCAGCATCTCTGGTCCAATGTTTTGCACCTCAACTACCTTTTTCTCTCATCTCTGCACCTCCTTCGTAAGCACACTGCAGCTGCCCTCATCCAAGCAGAAAAACACAGACATGGCCTCTACGTGGCGTCGACGCCCGATCGCGTCCAACACGCCACTTTGGTCTCCACGCCCACAGTCCAGCTAGCCCACGTCAACAACACGTCGCTATCCGTCGCGTCCTTGGATCAGATCAGATCGCACGCGCCTTTGATATATATCCACATATCCATCCGCGCCACCTCCGCTTGGACCGCTTTTATATAAGAAAGCCACAGCACCGGTCTAGCTCGTATCACTTTGCATCTCTTCACATCTCTGATCTCTATCTTTTCCACCGTAAAATCCTCTAATACACGAATAATACCAGTAATGGATGGGGAGATGGACTGGATCGCGGCGCGGTTCCTGCTGTCCACCATACTCGGGGTGCACCCGCTGGTGGTCCTGGATGACGGCGGCCGCGACGAAGAGCACTTCCCCGTGGACGACCACGGCCAGCGCGTGATGGTGCCGGCGGCGATGGTGGCGCCAGAGGGGCTGGCCGGCGTGTCGGTGTGCGCGGTGTGCACGGAGGAGGTCACGGCAGGACAGGCCGTGGTGCGGCTGCCGTGCGCGCACTGGTACCACGCCGGCTGCATCGCCCCCTGGCTGCGGATCAGGAACAACTGCCCGACGTGCCGGGCCGAGCTGCCTCGGGAGGCCGGGGCGGAGAGGCCGCGGCCGCCGGTGCAGCATGCCGCACGGCTGGCGGAGGCGGCGATGGAGACGGCCGGCGGCGGCGGGAGGCATCCTACACGATGCTGGCCGGCACGTTACCCAGCTAATAATTAAACTAGCTACGATCCGGTGGACGTGACAGCCTGACAGGCAACGCGTGCGTGACAGTAGTACTAAGATATTTGAATTTTTTTTTATATTAACTACGTCTCTGCCTGCATCGTTGCTACATAAAAGTTACATTTTCAATAACAATCTAAGTGCACCGACGTGCAAGCCATCACATTGACATTCTCAATAACAATCCAAGTGCACCGGCGTGCAAGCCATCACATTGACCGGATCTTCATTCTGATTAAACTTGGTTGCAAAACAAGTGATGCTAGGAGCGTAGCTGCACACCATATAGCATCAGGCAGAGAAACCGGAGAGACTCCGGTGAATTGTCGTTGTTCTCCTTCACATACGTTTCTTTCGCAATAAAATGCACATGATGGAGCACCATGTCGTATGTATTATTCTTGTTGATTGTGTAATGTTCAAATGGTCTTGCTAAAGGTAGCGACTGAGGATACTATTTCTTCATTACTTTCTCTGAGCAATACAAATAGGCTCTAGTGCTCCACGGAGTTTACACATGCGCATTAGTTTGAGCGGTCCTCTTTGCCAACACAACAACACAAAACAAAGCTGAAGGTACACAAACATCTTTATTTTGAAAAAATATCTTATCTAGTTTTCCATGGATCAACATACTTTTCATAATTTAAATTTCCAGGAATGTAAGGAGGAGCTACACTAAGCCTCGGTGTTGATCTACACATGATTCCTTATAATCCTCTAAGTATGCTCTGATGATGATCTCACCGCAGTACCAAAGCTTTAAATTTAGCATCACATGGGCAATTGACGTAAGTAAAGACTGTCATATGAATGATCCACTAAAAAAGGACTTGCTCATGTAAAATTAACACTCACCGCCTATACCTCCAAACATTCCACTCATCTCCTTTGATCTCATTTGTTTCATCAGAGACTGCAACTGCAGCAGGAAGACATTGCTCATATGCTCGACATTCATGTTGCTGTACAGTGGGCTCATCTCTCGTTTCTTTTGGGATCTTGATCCCTTTCATCTTGCCCCCAGATTCTAGTAAGCCGCTTGTACTCTTCCAGCTAGTCCCTGACAGGCCAGCCGGACCCTAGGCAGTCCCAATGATCCGTGATTCAGTCATCAGATTCAAATTTATGCTGTCAAGCTCAGAGATGAAAGCTAAGGCAAAATTAAAATTGTAGCATGCTATTACATACTTTCCCCGTTCTATTGCTACTGCGGGTCTTATGCAATCGATCGGATCATATAAATATCCCTTCAAGACAACATAGGTCATCGAAAGGATCTCGGACGACTCACCAAAGCACGAAAGCCAGTTAGAAAATGGATTCCTATTTGAAGAGTGCATAACCGCATGGATAAGCTCACATTAACCCGTCAATTTTGGATCCAATTCGGGATTTTTCTTGGGAAGTTTCGGGAAGAAATTGGAATAATATCGATTCATACAGAGGAAAAAGTTCTCTATTGATGCAAACGCTGTACATCCATTTCAAACCAGTGGGCATATTAGTATTTTAAAATTCAAACTTCATAAATTTTGGCTACCAACCATCGCAATGCTGCAATGACACTCAGATGGGCACCGAGTTTGACACAAATGCAGCCCAGTACATAGTACTACATTTTGCATAATTCATCTATATTCAATTAGAGAAGATTATAAGAAGTCATGAAAAAGCCATGGAAAACTATAAAAAATAATAGTGGTTCTTAACAACTGACTGCCTATTCAGAATAATAAAAAATGATACTGCAATTTTTCACCAAATCAGAGTGGGAACCACCTACGGTTAAACTTGGACGGTGAGGGAAAACTGGAAGGATCTCTCGCTGCTCAAGCATTCAAGTTGCCATTCTCTGATTCAGAAACCATGTAAATTGAACAGCAGAATTAGTTAAAGCCAAGTTATTAAAGAGAAAGATAGCTCTACCACAGACAAGAAATTTTCAGATAGCCAAAATTTTCAGACCGCTCGAACCAACTCGATTTGTAATCGCGAAGTGCCGAGAATTGTTTGACTACCTGTTTTTAGCTACGAAAAACAAATGTTCAAAAATCTTGAATGTTTGAGAGATACGAACCTAGCTCCTGCTAAACTTTGTTTCCTTTTTTTTTGCCTCACTACACCTGCAAATTGCATAGTAATAATTTCTGGTTTTAGTACTTATCCGAATTGGCAGCAAATAGATTCCTTGAATAAACTGGAAGCAAATGGATGCTAATAAGCCCAATGGAAACAATGAATCATATGTATAGTCTCCACTAAAAAGAACTAAGCATCATCACCGGGGATTGGGGAAAAACAATCAACAGAATCAGAAACCTGAATTGACATTGCAATTTCCACCTACAAGATCATTCAGAACTAAAATTTCCTACTATCAGATTGCGATTTCTGAATTCTAATAAAAGGTGCACATCCAACACCTAAAGTATTTAAATTTTAGAAGGGTCACTGTGAAATCACCAAAGCTATGATGCTTATGTTTTTCGCTATGGCTGGGCACACCCTTTTCATACTTTCATGTTAATCGGAATCCCATATAGCATGTTCTGCTTAAAAATATATAAAGAAAAGAATTCTCTTATAAATAGTTATATCTTGTGACATGGATCAAATCACCTATCTAATGGCTTGTACAAATGGCACAATTATTTATCAGTTTAGTTCTAAACACATTTAGAGTAAGACAAATTAATACCCTATCTTTGTTCGATACAAATACTGCACAAAGATAGCAATATTAGGAGGTCCATTGCAGGATGTCAATCATTCATATGTATAAACCACTTAAGGATTCACTTGAATGGTGTACTAATTGCAGACTTGGTGATTCTTGAAGATGCCTGCTAAAGGAAGGAGCAGAAAAAAGTCAGGACTGAGGGAAATACAGGATTGCAGCCAGCCATCCTCATGAGTAGAAAGACTTATAGACAAAATGAGACCTAATTTCCCATCTTATATCAGTTAATAGCAATCCAGTGATGGGCTTCATACTAATTTGAGCTCAGACATTGTTATTTAATTTTTTCCTATAAATCTATATACCTGGAAAAGCTGCACAGAGTACATGCAGCAACAGAAGAACTGATTCGGCATTCTACAAACAGAAAAATAATAAGAATGTATTGCGAGTTGAAGAAAATAGTTCTAAAACCAATGGTGAAAATTCGAAACCAGTATTCTCCAGAAAGGTAACTTCAAAACAAGTAATTTTAACCATTTGAAAGAAACATGACTACCAATTTCATTCTTCTATTATAGTATTTTTCAGTGTTTCAGACATATGCCAAAAATTACAGGAGTTAACCTTCACACATATCACTACTTCTAATGGGGAAGTAATTTCTAAACACCCAAATTGAACCAATCATAGAAAATTGACAACACAACTAATAAGGGTTGAATTTGGTTCGTTACCCTAGACAACATCTCTCTCCCTCTCTGTTCCCTATGTCCTCTGCTTCTCTTTTCTCTCTATTGTGCTAGGACAGAATCACCAAACAACAGGTAAGGATTTCATATCAAAAGTTGTAACTGAAATGGGAACAAGCCAGATACTCCTAAATGAATGTCGTCCCCCATCTGGCCATCACAATCAGATGAATCATGTTCCCCATTCGGCCATCAGAATCAGGGGGAAGAGAGGATGAGAGAGGTCCGCAAGGGGCGGAAGTTGGGGAACGGACCTGGTACATAGGCTTGGGGATGACGATGTCCGCCGGCGTCGCCGTCTCCCAATAGCTCAATACGATGAGGATGGTGCTCGACGGGAGGACCACGTCCCCTTGCGACGACAAGGCGGTGGATACGCGCGACGGGAGGGCGGCTTTGATAGGTCATCTCCGCGGCGGCGCCTCAGCGCGAGGGGCCGGCGCACTTGTGTCGGCCGCCCTGTAGCTCACTTTGGAGGGCGTTGGTGCTGGCCCCAGGGGCTACGGGCGGACTGGCTGCTCTGGCCGTTGGGCGCTCCGCCTCGGCGGTTTGGTGACGCAGTCGTCAGTCTTGCAGCTCAAGCGGAGCCCCTAACAGCCAGCTCGCGAAGGCCGTGGGAGAGCAAAACATGATGTCGCGTGGGGGCGGCGGCGATGCGGGACGACGTTGGCGGGGCGTCGCGGTGGGATGGGGTCGGGGTGGCCTGGACGGCGCGACGGCAGCGGCGCGGGGGGAGGGAGACGACGCGGCAGGACGGGCACGGCTACGGCGCGTGGGGCGGCGTCACGACGGCGACAATGCGGGGTGCGGGGAGGTGGTTTTGATAATGGGTGCGGTGCGCCGTGCGAGGGGAGGTGGGGTGGAGACGTCACGAGGCAGAGGCGCGGGGACGGAGGAGGAGGGGCGCGGCGGAGGAGGAGGAGGCACGGCGCGGGGGAGGAGGAGGAAGGGACGCGAGCGGGCGGCAGAACAGTCGGGCAGGGGGAGAGGAGGAGATCGGCGGGAAGGGGGGTGAGAGTCGAGGCGGGTCGGGTGGAAGGCGTAGATCGCACGGGAGAATATCGGACGGGGCAGATCCTTCCATGGCAGACCGACGAATTCGAGGGGAGTCAGGGTCCCACCAAAAATTATCCCCAAGTCTTTTTTAGCACTATACTACTAGAGATAATCTCTACTATAAAAAAGCGTAAGCGGGACAAAATCACCCGTTGTGGTCTCCCCGGGTGCGACCCCCGTACAGCTCGATTTTTGTCCAGCCACAACGGATCCTCATGCGTCCAATCTGTCCTTGCTTTAATCCACGGATATTGATCCTGTTTCATTTTGTTCGTTGTACGTCTTTCGAATTCGTACTCCGCGTAAACATGGCGCTCCGCCTCGATTCCTGACTCCGCGTAAACCTCTGGTGCCGCCCTACTACCGTCGCCTCTCCCTGCCGTCGCGGATCACCTTCAGTTTCCGCCCTGCTGCTGTCGCCCATCCCCGCCGCCAGCAGCTCACGCCTCGCATCGTGATCCCTCGCCGGCTGTCGTGATCCCCCACCCTCACATCGTGATTCCTCACACCGTCGTGATCCCGTGCCTGCCGTGATCCCCGCCCTCGCGCCCCCCTGCCGTCGCGACCACCCGTTGTCGCAATCCCACCGTTCCCATCTCCTTGGTTTCTAGCCTTTTTGTCTCCGATCAAGGTATGTGGCTGATGTTGTTCTCATTGCTGTTTTGATTGGCACTGAATTGATAAGCAAGCCCCATGTAGAGGGAAGCATTCCATTGGAAGGATTATTAGCAAGGCAGGACTCAATAATTTCAGATATAAATCCACCTACAACATCTAAATCCACCTACAACATCGATGGTGAATTCACAGGTCAAACAGAATCAGTTGCAACCAGGTTTGAGATGAAGGGATCAAAGGAATCGGCTTTGCATGATAAGTTGCCAGCTATGTCCAAACCATCTGTTCTTTTGTCACAAATGATACGAGCTGTTCTTTATTCATCTCTTCCCGTTCTTGATCAAGGAAGGAACTGGATGTTGGATTACAGATTCAAAATATCTCTGCAACTTAAATTTGGTGCTATTTATTACCATCTTTACAATATACTCAATTTTTTGATGTCTATGTTCACATTTCTGTAGTACCTGGAGTCATGGAATATCTTTGTCTACTCTATATAGAAGGAGCAGGCTTTGTACTAGCTACTCACTTCTGGTATGCTACGGATGTACTGCTATCACATATAGTTGGGGATCGAAAAGGAGTAGTTTTTGGTGGTTTGGTTGAGGCCCCATTGCAACCTATCACAAAGAGGAAATATCAGGTTCGATACCCATGCTGCTGCTGATTTTTGGATGCCTATTTTACATTACACTAATTGTGCTTGTATCTATTCTTTCAAGGGACTAATGAATGCTTTGTGTTCACCAATGTAGAAGGCCATCCTGTTATCTTCCTGGAGTTTGTGTGTATGGTGGAGGACAAGGAACAGGTGGTCGCCAACACACTACACCTTTCGAGGCATGGAAGAAGAAGGTATGTGAGGCCAAGGTCTGGATCAAGCCATGGCTCAATCTCAAAGAGCTTCAGTACTTCGTCCTCGAAGGGGATGCCAATCGCCAACACCTTCACCAAGGCCAACCTCGGTGCCAAGAAAGGTTCTTGCTCCCTATCATTAGACCATTCTATTGCTTGAGTTAGCAACTGGGTGGTGAGTGCAAGGTATTTGTAGAAATTAAGTGTTAGTTGTTGGACATGCGCCATGTCTTCCTTCAAATCGACAATAGTAAAACGTGAGACTGATATAGTACGAAGATTGGTACTGATCTGGTTTCTGGTTTGGAACATGAGTGCACACTATTTTGAATATCTGAATGAATCACGTTTGGTGGTCTCTGATAGAGCACAACTGTCTCTGCTTATTAGTTTGTTTTATAATGCTGATTGGAACGCAAACTTTTGATAATAATTGTCCACACATTCAGCTATTAAAATTTGAATTACAAATTATTTTAAATTTCTAAAAAATTATGGAATATAATGATGTACTGTGGTTACAAGTGGATGAGAGTTGAGATAAGAGCAGAAAAAATTCTAAAGATGTGATCGGCTTCAAGGTATATATTCACTGATGCAACTTTATCCCTTCTTCTCAACACGGTAGGTTACTTTCACCTTGATTTTTGCTTGATAGAAAATACTAGCTGTGGTAGAACCGCATGTCGGTGTTTTACCGGCTGCCCACCGAGAGATATGCCCAAGGTGGTAAGTTTTGGGTGAGGAGACGCCGAGATCAGAAACTCGAAGGTGCAAGGAACACAAAGCTTAGACAGGTTCGGGCCGCTAGGCGCGCAATACCCTACGTCCTGTATGGTGGTTTGTATTGCCTTTGGTGTAGAATGATCTGGAGATCTTGTTTTGAGAGGGGTCCCTGTCCTCCCTTATATATCCGAGAGGCCAGGGTTACAAGGATACTAACCAACACCAGCTAAGGAATCGTACCAGAACATATCTTGAGTAGATTCCCTCTGTATCGGTTAGCTCTATCTCCTATTTAAATGGGATAAATAAGAGATAAACGTGATAAATAAGAGATAATACGGACTTAATCTCTTAAACCTCTTTAAATTACGTTATGTACACAGTCCCATGGCCCCAGGTTTGACAAGCCCCCGAGCTCTTCGTAGCTGAGTACTGCAGGCTTATCGAGTACTTTCGAAGTAGTCTTCGACTTCTTCTGGAGTTCCGTCTTGAAGTCCTTCTTCGAGTACTTACTTGGCTGCATCGAAGCTCTGAGGTGCTCATGCTTCGAATTTTATTTCTGATATGGTGTGCGATTGAAAGATCGCACTCCATATGGAGTAGCCCCCGAGCCTTAGGTTGAATCGGAGAATCAGGCCGAGGGTCGCATTAGTCTGTAATCCTCCTTGCTTTTCAAATAAATTTGAAAAATAAGTAGTTATGCCACGTATCCTGCAGCCCCTGAGCCTTGAATCCAAATCCTCCATATTTGGAGATAAGGATCCAAAAACCGTGGCATGCAGGTTAAAAATGTCTACACGGTAAAGTACCAATATGATGATACAAATGATGGAGACTAGATCATGAATTCGAAAAACCCCTCTTTTCAGGCCAATTAACCCTGAAAAAATGATTAATCAAATATTTAATCTAAACAATCCACCAAATGACCCCTCATCTTCGGAATATTCCTAAAAATGACTCTTCAACTTCGGAACAGTAAAATTTTCCCCCAATCGCTGGTTATTTAACCAGAGTCGTGCACCCGCCGCCATCCTCCCGGCGAAATCCTCCCGTCCAAATCTCCCCGCCCCTCTCCCCGCAGCCCCCGAGCAACTCGTGGCGAGCGGATGCGGAGATGGCACCCAAGAGATCAGAAATCGAAGGGAAAAAGAAGGAGGCGCAGCAGTCGACCGGAGAGTGGATATACAGTAAGTGTTCCCTCAATGATCTTAATAGGCTAGTTTCCTAGGGGTTGCTACAAGACAAGAGTCTTGTCAACTGGCGCCCCTCTTTCCGTGAACCTTTGCCTATGGAAAATGTTGACGAAATCGTCACATTTTACCATTTTGCCGAACGGGGATTGGCCCTTCCCTCTTGTTCTTTCTTCCGCGGCCTTCTTTATTATTACGGGCTTGAGCTCCATCACCTCAACCCAAACTCCATCTGCCACATTTCGATTTTTATCCATTTCTGCGAAGCTTTCCTCGGAATCAAACCCCACTGGGATCTTTTCCGCTTCCTCTTCCGCGTCAAGCCACAGCCCACCTCGAAAAATCTTTCCGTTGCAGGGGGCGCCGGCATCCAACTGCGTCAGCAGGCCGGCGACAAATATCTATCATACAAATTCCCCTCCAACCTTCCCGGGTGGAAAAATCACTGGTTCTATATCGAGAACCATGCCCCCCAACTCCCAGCAAAATCAAACAATCCACCTGTAGTGAGGCCGGAGTGGAATCTTGAACTTTCCAGGGGAGACATGGATCAAGTTGAGGAATTACTAGAAATTATAGAAGCTAATAAGCTGATGGGGGTGACCGGCGCATCTGTTATGTTCTCTTTCTTCAAGCGCCGAGTCCAGCCAATCCAACAGGGCCACAAACTTGGCTTCGAGTACACGGGCTCTGAAGATCCGTCTCACATGTGCGCAGAGGAGCTGTCAGAGGACGCCGCACTCCTCTGAGTCAAGCGGGTGCTGCTAGACGTGGACGTCGTCCCCTACGTCCCAGAATTGTTTTCCGCGCGAAATGCTCCAATACCGGTGAGTGTTCGACTACTTTTGTTTGAAGACAAACTCTATTCTGCCGCTGCTAACTGAAAACCTTCTGTAGGGGCACACAGAACTGTACCGCAGCTACCCGCTGTCGAAGCAAAGAGGGCTCGCATAGCTGCAGCTCAGCGCAACAGCGAGTCCACGGAGGACGAGAGCCCCCTGGTGGAGAAGGAAGCTGAAGGAGAGGTGAGATGGAACAACTCCTCTGGGCCAGCCATGGAATTGACCGACGCTCTAGCCTTGGTGCCGTAGGGTCGTCGGGTAGTGCGCAAGTGAAAGGCGCAGGAAATCAAATCTTCCGGGTACTGGTTTGCTACTTTGTTGTATCGCTGTATGACGATATTGTGACATGCTGACAGTATCCACTTGTAGTCCTTCCGCCTCTTCCTCCAGGACCGAGCCTGAAGAGGTGGGAGCAGCTCCATCGGCCGCCGCAGCCGTCACCGTCGCCGTGGCGGGGACCACACCACTGGCTGGTGAAACCCCGCCGCCAGCAACGGAAATGCCACGATAGGCCTTGCGGGTGAAAAGGGCCATCAAAAAGAAGTCTACACTGTAAGTTTGCATCTGGTTGCACAATAAACATTCTGATTTTTCGACTTGTATGATGACTGACTCGACTTCATTAGGGTTGCAAGCGCCGCGGACCTCCAGCTGAAACCGGCCACGACTACCCCAGCCCCCGGGTCATCGACCCGAGAAGAGTCTACAAGCGCGGGGCCAGTCACAGCTGCGCCAGCCTCCGAGCCGTCAGCCCCTGAAGGGTTGACGCCCGCGGAGCCAGCACCCGAGGCGGACGCGACGCTGCCCGACTTGCCGCCTCCCGAGCTCCAACAAGTCAAAGCCAAAGCTGGTGGCGAGGAGCAAGTCGAGGCCTCTGATGCCGCTCCTACGGATGGCACAGGTAAGCATCTGACCGCCCCCGGCTAGCTACCGAGATCCACGCGCTATATGCTGAAAACATTTGTGGTTGCAGGTGCTCAGCAGCCACCGCCTAAAGAAGCCACGGGGACCTCAAGGAGACCCGATGAGCTGCTCCTGACCGGGTCCGGGTATCGGGATGTCATCGCCACCGACCTGGTGGATGATTCGTTGCTGACAGACAACAACATAGAGAACTTCAAGAAGGCGTGTGACTTTGCCATGGTAAGACCTGAGTACTTTCCTACTGGTAAACACTGTCGAGTTGCTTACCTGAATCTCCCGCCTTATGCAGAATGTGATCACCCACTCCCAGAAAAAATCAGAAAAGCTGAAAACCATTGTGAGTGATCACCAAGAGCTCGCCGCCCTAGAAAGGCGCATCACCGACGAAAAAACAAAGAACTGCTCCCTCGAGAAAGCGAATTCCGAACTCCGAGAACAACTCGAGGTGCAAAGGAAAGTGCACCAAGAGCAGCTCAGAGAGCAGGAAAAAGCGCACCAGGAGCAGCTCAAAGATCAGAGGAAGGCGCACCAAGGTAAGCCATTGCTTCCCTCGAGTACTTGCATTTATCAATTTATCCTGGATTCTGAAAAACACTTCACCACAGAACTTAGGAAAATGTTAATATATAAAGAAGAGCTGCTTACTGACGTGAAGAACCTGCTATATCAGTGTACAGATGATGTCGAGAGGTTGCAGAAGGTGATCGGCGACACTGAACAACAGTTCGTCGACTGCCTTCAGCAAATCAAGACGCCGGGCGAGAAGGACGAGCAGCGACAGAAGGAGCTGGAAGACCTCAGGGGAGCTGCCCGGGGGTTGGTGGACATGGTGGATCCCCCAGAAGAAGGCGAAGCTAGCCCGTGGCTCCTGCTAGAGCAACTCCGCGAAGCCCCGAAGAAAGTGCTCAAATTCTTCTCAGAGGCTCCGGTCACGTGCGTCAGCAACACCCTTGCAATTGTGAAGTCCTTTTTGCCGGACGCGTGACTAGAGATATTTGCTCAGGGAATGGCGGCAGATTGCACCGAGGAACAATTTGACGAGTACCTCCGAGAAGCCCAACCTGTAGCAGAACAAATAGTGCAAAGTGTACTGCAAGATTAGGTTGTAAAGAACAAGTACTAATTCCCTTGTGTGTATACTTTATTTGATGTCTCTACTTGTGTGTGCCTAGACTGAATCAGGATCCAGACTTAGCGGCTAAGTAGTAGACACTACCCCAGATGCAGCGACCTTTGAGGTAGCCATAGCTCCAAGCAGGAACGCTTCTAACAAGTTAGCCATAGCCCGATCGGGCGGGTCTAAACTGTTAGGAAAGAACGCGAGCAGCGTCGCGAGATTGCCGTGCTTAGGGCAGAAAAACAAAACTACCCCGAGTACATCGACTCTGGATGTAGTCAAGGTCGCTCCTCATATGAGCGCGCTCCACGAGTTAGGTAGGAACCAGACAAGCGGACCGAACTCGTTGGGAGCAAACGCGGGCATCGCCGTGGGTCTGCCGTGTTTATGGCAAGAACGAAACTACCCTGAGCACAACGACTCAGGATGTAGTTGAGGTGGCTCTTCATGTGAGCCCATCCAACAGATTGGGTATAAACCAGTCGAACGGATCGATTTTGTTAGAATAAATGCCATAGCGAGTGACCATCCAAGGTCGCGGTGGAAGTTGATTCGTTGAAGGTAGGGACGGAGCCGAGGTCTCCGTCGAAACTTGAAGTTGAGAAGATATAAATGTGGCCGTAGCCTCCGTAAAATTCATGACAAGAAGTCGATTTATATAAATACTGCACGTGGCCGTGGCCTCTGTATGTTCATAAAGAAATTTTCAACCCGAATTTTGTGGCGCACAACCTCCAAATTGATTCGAGAAAAAGTGACCGCCTAAGCCCCCGGAGATTCAGCTATCTTCGGACATCTTCTCATGGGTAAAACTTGCGCAGGTTCTGGATGTTCCAAGAGTTCGGAACATCTTGACCCTCGGGATATTGTAGTCGATATGACCCTGGTCTTGTAACCTGCTTGACGACAAACGGACCTTCCCACCTTGAGTTGAGCTTGTGTAGGCCGGACTCGCCTTGGATGCGACGTAGGACCAAGTCGCCTATGCTCAATGATTGTTCCTTCATATTGCTATCGTGATATCGCCGAATCCCCTGCAGGTATCGGGCTGACTGAACAAGGGCGGTGCAACGAGCCTCTTCGACAGAATCAAGCTCTAAGTGCCTCGCCTCGTCCGCCTCGCCTTCGTTGTACATTTCAATCCTTGGGGATCTCCACATGATGTCGGCCGGCAATATAGCTTCAGATCCGTACACGAGAAAGAAAGGCGTTTGTCCTGTGGCTTTGGACGACTGAGTCCGAAGCCTCAGACGACATGTGGCAGCTCATGTATCCATTTGCCTCCCTTCTTGCTGTTTTCATCATAGAGTCTCTTCTTGAGGCCATCGATTATCATACCGTTCGCCCTTTCGACTTGTCCATTGGCCCTTGGGTGTGCAACAGAAACATATTTAACCTCGATGCATGCATTCTCACAGAACTCCCAGAACTGGTTGGCCGTGAAATTTGATCCCAAGTCCGTGATGATGGTATTCGGGAAGCCAAAACGGTGCAAGATATCAGAGATGAAATCAACAACCCGATCTGGTATGAGCTTGCCTATCGGCCTGTACTCGATCCACTTGGTAAACTTGTCGATAGCCACCAACACATGGGTGAAACCGCCTGGCGCCATTGTGAAAGGCCCAATCATATCAAGGCTCCAGCAAGCAAAGGGACAGGATGGCGGTATGGTGATGAGGCTGTGGGCTGGAACATGAGACTATTTGCCGAAGAATTGACAATTTTGGCACCTGCGCACGAGATCCTCCGCATCGGATACCGCGGTGGGCCACCAGAAAATGGCCCTGTATGCTTTCCCCACCAGCGTTCTTGAAGCTACGCGGTTACCGCAGACACCCTCGTGGATCTCTCGCAGTATGTCGTAGCCATCTTCCGTTGTGACGCACTTCATGAGAACGCCTAACCGAGCGCCGCGCCGATAGAGCTTGCTGTCGACTAGGACAAAACCCTTGCTTCTGCGCATGACGCGTGCCGCCTCTGCGCTCCTGGCGTCAATTCCTACTGGTAGCCTTTGATCTCGGATGAAGTCGATAAAAGCCTCTCGCCAGTCCTCCCCCAGCACCATATTTTCTCGATCGGGTTGTTGGGGACCTGCGTCGATGGTTATCTGCGGAGAAGAGTTGATGGATGGCTGCTTGAGCTCCTGGACAAAAACTCCCAGTGGAACCTGAGCACGAGTTGACCCCAGCTTGGACAAAGTATCTGCACCAACATTGTGCTCCCGTAGCACATGATGAACCTCCAGGCCGGAAAACTTGTTTTCCAACTTGCGCACTTCCTGTACATAGGCGTCCATCGTCTCCTTGTTACAGTCCCACTCTTTGTTGACTTGCTGAACAACAAGAAGAGAGTCACCGTACATAAGTAGTCGCTTGATCCCTAGTGATATCGCCAAACGGAGCCCGTGAAGCAAGGCTTCATACTCGGCTTCATTGTTGGATACCTCCCACAGGATCTGAAGGACATACTTCAATTGCTCGCCCCGTGGAGAAATAAGCAAAACCCCGGCACCGCCGCCATCGAGCTTGAGGGACCCATCAAAGTACATGATCCAGTGCTCTGGCTTATCGACCGGCGTTGGAACTTGATTCTCCCTCCATTCAGCCATAAAATCGACTAAGGCTTGAGACTTGATTGCAGTGCATGGCTTGAAGTCGATTGACAAAGCCCCCAGTTCCACTGCCCACTTTGATATATGCCCCGTGGCATCTTGATTATGAAGAATATCCGCCAACGGGAAATCCGTAATCACAGTGATCTTGTATTCATCGAAATAATGGTGTAACTTTCTTGATGCGATTAGGATTGCATATAGAAGCTTCTGGACGGCCGGGTACCGTACCTTGGATTCGGAGAGTACCTCGCTGACGAAGTAGACAGGTCTCTGCACTCCAAATGCATGGCCTTCCTCGCCCTGCTCGACTACAATAGCGCTGCTGACAACATGAGTTGTTGCCGCAATGTAAAGTAGTAGATCTTCCCCGGCAATGGTGCTGTAAGGATCGGAGGAGACTGAAGGTGATGTTTCAGATCTTGCAGAGCCCGCTCGGCATCCTCCGTCCATTGGAACTTATCTTGGCATTTCAAGTGCTTGAAGAAGGGTAGTCCTCTCTCCTCGAGTCGGCAGATGAACCTGTTCAGGGCTACCATGCAACCTGTTAATTTCTGCACATCCTTGATTGTGTCCGGAGCCCCCATATCAGTAATGGCCGAAATCTTTACAGGGTTGGCCTGAATGCCCCGGTTACTGATGATGAACCCGAGAAATTTCCCTGAAGGAACTCCAAAAACGCACTTGGTTGGGTTGAGCTTCCACCGAAATCTGCGCAAACTGCTGAACGTTTCTTCCAAATCTGTAATCAAATTGCCGGAATCCCTGGCCTTGATGACCACATCATCCACATAGGCCTCAACGTTCCGATGCAGCTGATCCGCGAAGCATATCTGGATCGCACGCTGGTAGGTTGCTCCTGCGTTTTTCAACCCGAAAGACATAGTTTTGTAAGCGTATGTCCCATACAGGGTGATGAACGCGGTCTTGATCTGGTCCTTCTCCTTGAGCACAATCTGATGATATCCTGAATAACAATCAAGGAAGCAAAGAAGGACACAACCAGCCATCGAGTCGACGACTTGATCAATGTGTGGCAGCCCAAAGTGATCTTTTGGGCGGTGCTTGTTGAGATCAGTGTAGTCAACACACATTCTCCATTCATTTTTCTTTTTTCGTACAAGGACGGGATTAGCTACCCACTCTGAATGGATCAATTCTTTAATGAATCCAGCCGCGAGGAGTTTAGCTATCTCCCATTTGATGGCCTCACGCTTATCGTGGGCAAACCTTCACAGGCGTTGCTTTTTAGGCACCGCCTTTGGGTGTACATTCAGACTATGCTCGACCAACTCCCTGGGCACCCCTAGCATATCCACAGGTTTCCACGCGAATATGTCTTGGTTAGCCTGAAGGAAGCTGACGAGCGCGATTTCCTATTTCTCACCTAAGCCCGCGCCGATGATAGCGGTCTTAGATGAATCACCCTCCTGGAGCTGGATCGTCTTGAGGGCCACGTCGTCAGTCGACTGGATGCTCGACTTGCTAGCCTTTCTCGAGGGGATTTCCAGCCCGGACTGGGAGAGCTACTGCGCGGCCACGAGTACTTCCCCTGAAGCATCTGGCACACGAGTAGTCGAAGCATACTGGATCGCCTCCTGATTGCAGTCATACGACTTCTTCAAGTCGCCTCGGAGAGTAAGTATTCCACTTAGTCCTGGCATCTTGAGAAGTAGATAAACGTAATGTGGCACTGCCATAAACTTGGCGAGTGCCGGACGACCCAATATGGCATGGTAAGAAGATTCGAAGCTGGCCACTTCGAATTTGATGAACTCAGTGCGGTAGTTCTCCCTCGTGCCGAAGGTGACTGGGAGAACTACCATACCAAGTGGGTGCGCCGCGTTACCTGGGACGATGCTGTAGAAGGGGGACTTGCTCGGAACCAGCATGTCCTTGAAGTCCAAGCCCATCTTCCTCAGAGTGCTGGCAAAGATGAGGTTGAGACCGCTCCCACCATCGATAAGCACCTTGGTGAGCCTGACCTCAGCCACTATAGGATCCAGAACCAGAGGAAACTTGCTGGGCTTCGAGAAACTCGTCCACTGATCGTCGCGGGAGAATGAGATGGGGACCTCTGACCAATGGAGTGGTCGTGGTACCACCGGCTCGACGGACATGATCTCCCGGAGAAGCAGCTTCTGGTCCCGCCTAGAGCCAAAATCCCCATCTCCCCCGAAGATGACGTTGACGGTCTTCGAAGTGTCCTGGAACTTCAGGTTGCGCCCTTGGTCCTCGTGGTCGTCATCCTCGGGTTCTTTGTCCGCAGGCTTCTTGTTCTTCCTGCCACCACCGGAGTTACTGAACATCCTCTGGAGGTGGTAGCAATCGATGGCTGCGTGATTGGCACCTCGATGCCATGGGCACTTCTTCTGCAGGAGCTTTTCGAACTCCTCCTGCGTCGTCGACTTCTTGCCCCGCGGGGGACAATCCACAGCCACGATGAGATCATCTGGCTTGCGCTTTCGGGGTGGACCCGAATAGTCCCACTGGCCTTTGTCGTTGCGGTTGTCGTTTGGGCGCCTCAGATTGCTATCTTGGCACTGCGGGAACCGCTCCCGCATCTTCTCCTCCTGTTCGGACCAATCGTGCATCGTATCACGAAGGCCTGCAACAGTCTTCGGCCTGTTCCGCCCGAAATCCCTATAGATGCCTGGGTCGGTGATGCCGTTTGTAACACCCGAAGGTATTTTTCCCCAATTTTAATGAATTTATGTTGGCCTTAAATAAATTCTCCAGCGTTTTCCAGTTTATCTTGCATTTAAAGTAATCCTATAACACAAGAAAATAAAATTAACTATAAGATCAACTTGCTTGTGCATTCATGCTGGTGCATTGTTTTATTTATGCTGGGTTTGAATTCAAATTTGTTTGAATTCAAATGGCTTTGTTTGAATGGTTAGAGTAAAGAAAAAGAAAAGGGAAAGGAGAAGGAATAAAAGAAGGCAGCCCAAACCTTCCCCTTGGCCCGGCCCAGCTCCCCCTCTCCCTCTCTCCCTCACAGGCTTCTCTTCCCCTGGCCCATTTCCTCCCTCGGGCCCTCTCTCTTCTTTCCCCTGTTTTCCCCCGCGTGGGCCGCACGCTGGCCCGTTTTCCCCAGCCCGACCACCCCATGCGCCCTTCCTCTCTTCTCTCTCTGACGAGGTGGCCCCACAAGTCAGCTCCTCCCCCTCCTTCCTTTCCCCCTCCCCTGTTCTCCCCCGCCGGCCGGCCGCTCGGCCACTGGCCGTGGCCCCTCCCCGCCGCGCCTCTGGGCCCTTTCCCGAGCCGCACGCCGAACCCATTCCCCCACCTGGACCCTTCTAGGAACCCGGCCGCGATCGGATGTGGGTGAACCGCAACGACCGCGAAGGGTACGGGATCCGTTGCCGCGATCCGCACGCCGAGGCTGCCAACCCCTCGCCCTTCTTAGCCGCAGCTCTCTCGCGCTCCTCCTCAGCCGCATCCACCTCTCCCACTTTTCCCCGTGGCCTTGCGCCGCTGCACCGCCCTCGGATTGGAGCCGCCGCCACCGACCGAGCTTCTGCGCCACCGCGACACCACACCGGCGCCCTCGATCCCTGGCCTCCAACCACTGTCGCAGCACCCCGGAGTGGTAAGGAGCACGCCACGCCCGTTCTTGTCTCTTTTTCCCCTCTGCGCGTGCGCATCCTCCTTGCAGCCGTGAAACCGTGCCGCGTTGTCGTGGGGAGCACCTACCCGAGCCCCAATCCGCCGCACTGATCACCCAGAGGCATTGCACGTGCAGCCAGCATCCTTCCAGCCTTGACATCGTCCCGGATGAAGGCCGGACGGCCAAGATCGGCCATCGCCGGCGTAGTGCCGCCGCGGGAGCCGAACTCCGGCGACCAGCGCCGCCGCCCGAGCGCCAATCGCCCCAGCCATCCGATCCAGAACCAACGCCCACGATTAGATCAAGCCAGGGTAGGTCTGAGCCGTGCGATCGAGATCCAAGGGATCCAAGCGGCGCGTACCGGTTCGGGGTAGGAGTGGATCAAAGCCGTCAGATGTAGAACGGGCGATCTGGATTAGATCCATTTAGGTATAGGTCGTGAGCGTCGGATCTGGATCCGACGAGTCCGACGAGTGAGAGTCGCGCGTACCCCTTCGCGAGACCGATCTAATCCGAGCCATCAGATCATGATCCAACGATCCAGATTAAAACGTACCGGTTCGGCTTGGCAGTCTTGCTAAAGAGCCCCTGTCTTTTGGAGTAAACAACCCGCGGTCCACCTTAGTTCAAAAGTAATTGCAGTTCGGTCCTGTTTTACCCGTTTAGGCCCCTGAGCTTTCCAGTTTTTGAACCCGCCGTCCATGCCATGAGTTTTAGCATGTTAGACCCCGAGTCTATGCTTTAATTACATTTAGGTCCCCAGTTTTCGCACAGAACCCCCTGGAAGTTAGGTTTTTCTTACAAATAGGTCCCTGGATCTTGTTTTAAGCGTAGTTTTCGCGTTTTAGCTCCGTTTTAGGTGTTCTTTATATCCACGCGATCGTTGTAACGCGTAGAATATTTCTAGGCCAGTTTTATGTGCTGTTCTATTGTATTGGTATACTGTTTCTTATATTTTGCTATTGTTTGCATGTGTGTGCATGTGTGGCCCATGTATTGCTGTTACGATCGTGAATAGACGTCGAGCCACCGGAGCAGTACCAGGAGCAGCCATCTTTCGAGCAGTTTGAGCAGCAGCCGGGAGAGTACGAGGAAGGCAAGTATAACATGAACATCCTATCACTTTTAAATACAATTTCATTCTGCATTTTAATACTGTATGCCTATAAGGATTTTCCTAGCCACTTTATATCCTTTATATATATATCCTTTGGGTTGCATTTTTGGTTAATTGTGCTAGGTTGCTGCGCTATAACACACTTGGTCCTTTTTAATTAACTTGTTAATGATCCTATGCAACTTAATTCTGGAGCCGACCCTCTGTGCTGTGTGCTTGAGTAGTTTGTGCGTCCTTAAAAATATGTTTTTGTAGAAACATGGTTTAGGGGGCCAGCACGGTGCTTAGTGCTTGGTTGGCCACTCTCCATAAGGACTGGTTCATAGAGCGACAACCTGGGACAACCGCGCAACCACAAGACTGGAATGGGACGGTCTTGACTTACTAATTAGGTCGTGTTGGTTTGGGAGTAGCTTACCTGCGTGGGCAAGAGGGGTGGTAAGCTTCAATGGTCCCTGCTCCTCCGGCTTGGTCTGTGCTGTGTGTCTTGTACCCCCGGAGGTGGGCCCCATCGTCGCTGATCCAGAATCCTTAGCGGTTACACCTTACCAATGTGATCCTTTGTAACGGTCTCGTAGTGCGCTTGCTAGCCATCAAACCTAAGCAAGTGTGATGAACAACTAGCGTAGCTCACGACTTGTGGGTAAAGTTGTGCAACCTCTCGAGAGTGTTAAACTGATATATCAGCTGTGCTCACAGTCATGAGCGGTCCAGATCCTCCTTTTGATTAGTGGGGTTATCAACCTTTGATTAGGGAGATTCCCCGGGTGGTTGTGGTTTGGTTGGTTCTCAGTAGTTCTTAATTAATATTGATTAATTTATTATGCAATTGGGTTTATGGTAACTCATCCACCGGTAGTAACTAGCTTTAATAAAATTTGCCAAGACTAAAAGCTAATGCAGTTGAGTCAGCTAGCCTAGAGCCTCATAGTTTGTGTTATACTTGTTGAGTACGAGTTTGTACTCACACTTGCCTCTCTACTTTTCTGTTCTACTTCGGATATCTTCGACTGCTGCTCAGTGCCCGGCAACGTGGAGGACTACGTCAGTGGCTTCGACGACTTCTAGGCGTTTGTCTCCCAGTCGACGTCCCTGTGGCACCCAGCTCTTCATGTATTCATTTTACGCTTCCGCATTTCCTTGAACTGATTCTTGATTCAGTTGTAATAAAGATATTCATTTTATAATTTATACGCTTTTATTCGTGGCATGTGTTGTGATATCTTGATAATCTGTTGTATATATGCGTGACTTGATCCTGGCGCATATATGATTGCTCGATTTATGTTCTTATAAATCGGGTGTGACACCGTTGTAGAAGCAGTCGATGATGTCGTCCTCCGAAATGTTCGCAATGGTGGCGCGGACGTCGAAGAAGCAACGCGTGTAGGACTGCTGGAGCTCGTGACGTTCCTGTTTACACTGAGCAAGATCGTGACGAGTACCTGCACGAGCGGTCGCTCCCTGGAAGTTGTCGATGAAGACCCTCTTGAGTCGTTCCTAGGAGTCGATGGAGTTGCTGCTAAGGCTCTCCAGCCACGTGAGCGGTGCAGGGTCCAGAGCTATCGGGAAGTAGATGTCCTTGGTGATGTTGGAGCCCCCTGCGACCTCAATGGCCGTGGAGTAGCAACGTAGCCACTGCCGAGGAGTCTGTGCTCGAGAATGGCCGTAACCCTGGCAATGTTGGCCACTGGGGTCCTGAAACCCCGTTCACTCACGGCGAGGAATTCAGGGTCAAGCTCGCGATGCATAGATCGCCTACGCTCGTTGACCCTCTGAAAGTCCCTTGTTTGGTATTGGTAATTGAGTGACAACTTAGGTGGACTAATAAGTGTTTATGTTGAGATACACAGGAGATTAGTCCACACAAAGACACTAGTATGAGCAACATGTGCCATGGAGGAGAAATGGCTAAGGGTTGATGCTATGCTCATATAGTGTGATCGAGGAGCTCATTGCATATGAGACATAACATGGAGTTATGTGACCAAAATGGAGAAGATCAAGACAAGGCTTGGCTTGATGGACCAGTTGCAATGGAGAAGGGCAAGTCAAGGCTTTGAAGTGAGGGACCGCGAGGCGGTGAAGCTTGGGCAAGATTTGGCGCCGATGGACCGAGGCAACGGTGAAGAGCGAGCAAGGTCAAGATCAATCGACCAAAGAGGTCATGTGATGATATGGAGTGGATCATATCATTCAACAAAGATCAAGCCAAGTGTTGACTTATGAAGATGATCAAAAGGCTTGATGGAATTTGGTACTTGTGTGGCATCAACATTTGGGAAAATGAAATGAAATGCGCAAGGCAAAGGTATGACTTGTAGGGCATTTCATTTCACCGGTCAAAGGTTTTGTAGAGAAGTGCATGACCGGATTTAGGATAGATGGCCGTACTATCAAGAGGGGCAAACTTGTTTGCATATCGGTCATCTAGTGCCACTTGAGCGATCTAACATTGCGATGTTGCTAGGATCGAGTGGCGTGGTGAGATCAAGTGAAAATCCTTTGAAAATGATTGTGAAATGCTAACACACATGCACATGGTGTTGTTCACGTGGTGGTGTTGGCACATTTGCAAAGGAGAAAGAGTTGGAGTTGATGTTGATCAACTTTGAGAAGCAAGAAAGGTTTTTCGGTTTTCTCCGGAAATTAGGTTGTCTCTTGGAGTGGAATACTGCTTTGATCCATTGTGTTTTGGATCAAGTGTCCAGTTGGGTTGTGTAGCCCTCTGAATTAGCTTTCCATAGAGTCCAAGATCACCTAATTTGGACATCGGAACTAAGAGTTATGGCCGTTTTACCGGGGTACATTTCTGCTGGAAATAGACCTGCGGACGGTCCGCCCATGGGGGGAGGACGGTCCGCCGTTATCCCGGATGAGCTCTAACAGAGCTGTTTTTAGCTCTGTTGGGGGTCCAAAATGAACTGCGGACCGTCCGGTCCATGGGGGCGGACGGTCCGCCCTTAAAAGCTGAAACGGGCGCAGAATCTTGGTAGTTCTATCTTGGGTGTCCAAAATGAACTGCGGACCGTCCGGTCCTTGTGGGCGGACGGTCCGCCTCCTACTGAAAATTCTGGGACAAAAACACTACGGTTTCTGTGTGTGCTCACTTTTTGATCTACGGACAGTCCGTCCATGGGGAGCGGACAGTCCGCCGGTCACTTCCAGATTTAGTTAGAGATGTTTGCAAATCGGTTGGTTCGAAGTTTTGAACCGCGGACAGTCCGCCCTAGGGGCGCGGACAGTCCGCCCGGGGCTCTTACGGTCGACTCTGACATGTAATAATTGCAGTTCTAGCCGTTGGTTTTGAATGGCGGACGGTCCAGTTTCTATGAGGCGGACAGTCCGCGAAATCTCTGTTTTCACGGGATTTGAGTGTAACGGCTAGTTTGGGGCCTCCCTCTATAAATAGAGGGTGTGGCCAGCCATTTGAGGTGGCTGAGCACCTTGGGGACTTGGTGTCCATGTGTGAGAGTGCTTGAGAGCCCTCTACTCACTCTAACTTGATAGTGATCATCCGATTGAGTGAGAGAGCGATTCTAGTGCAATTGCTTTGAGAGATTGCATCGAGTGGCACTAGGTGATTGTGTTGCAAGCCGGTGTGCTTGTTACTCTTGGAGGTTGCCACCTCCTAGACGGCTTGGTGGGAAGAGGCTCCGTTGAAGCCCGCAAGAAGATTGTGTGGTGCTCCGGAGAAGAGATTGTGAGGGGTATTGTGCTCACCCCGCAGGAGCCGCGAAGAGCTACTCTAGTTGAGCGAGACGTGAAGAGCAACAAGTGGTTCGTCCGGATCATGTGCTAGAGCTCGGTGTGAGCACTCCACGTGGGAGAGTGTGACTTGAGAGTCACCACTAGTAAGAGGATCGGCGGCAACATTGGAGCTTGTCTCAACGGGGATTAGCTTGGTGGCAACCAAGTGAACCTCGGGATAAAAATCACCATGTCAATCTTGTCTACTCTTCTCGGTGGTTTGCATTCTCCAAATCACAAGCCTTGTATTTACATTCATATATATCTTGTGCTTGTGTAGTTGCTCTCTAGTGTTTAGTTAGTTTGTGTAGCTTGCTAATCATCTTCTTGCTTGTGTAGCTAGAAGTAGAGATCATAGTGTAACTAGTTAGCTTGTGTAGTTTAATTAGTTGATCTTGCTTAGATTGTGTAGCTAAGCAAGTTGAGCTCTTGAGTTTGTATTGTGTATCCTTATCCTTGAGCATCTAGTGAGTTTAGGTTTGGCTTTGTGCTATTGCCCATTAGAATTGTGTAGGAGCTCCCCTTGTTTGTGAACTACTAGTGCTTAGACTTGTGTGGTTTGGCATTAGAATTGTTAGGAGAGCTCTTACTAGCTTGGCACTCCATTTGCTTTGTGTAGGATCTTTTTGGAAGTGCCTTAGAGTCATAGTTAGAGGGGTGAAGTCTTGGCTAAGCGAATAGTTTCAATTCTGCATAAGTTTTGGTTAGCCGTTGCAATTAGTTTTAGAAAGGACTATTCACCCCCCCTCTAGTCCGCCATCTCGATCCTACAAGTGGTATCAGAGCCGAGGTCTCTCATTTGTGGTCCTTACCGACCCAAGAGGATGGCGTCTTATGGGCTAGATGTTGAGTGTCCACACATTTTTTATGGCACACACTTTGCACGGTGGAAAAATTGAATGACATGCAATTTTAAGTTTATTTGCCCTCAAATGTGGTGGATGGTAGATGTAGGTTTTTCTCATGTGTTGGATGAAAGAAATCTAACTCAAACACAAGAGAAATGCCTAGATCTAAACATCCAAGCTACTAACATATTATTTAGATATTTGCATGATTGCATTCTTTGTGAGGTCATGGACAAGGAAACCGCCCATGAGATTTGGAGTTATCTAAATGAGAAATATGGGGCGGCCTCCGATGATCATGATGATTTTAAGGTCATACAGGAAATACATGAGGATGGTGAGCACATCCACGATATGGTAGTTGTGGAAGATTGCTCCACCTCATGGTCAAGTGATGATGATGATGATGATGATGATCAATGTACAACTAGTTCACTTGACATGATTGATGGTGATGATTCAAGTGCTGCAAATGATGATCCTACTCCAAGCACACTTGATGATCAAGTTGGTTCATACATGGATGATATTTCTACTTCGAGCTCATCTCCATCATCACATTGCTTCAGGTCACAAGATGACACAAAGGTATCAAATTGCAAAGTGATTGATCCTAATTCATATAATGAGCTCTTGAATAGATATGCTAGCATGAACAAATTATTTGAGAAAGTGTTAGCCAAAACAATCAAATTGGAAAAAGAAAACTCATTTCTCAAAGACACATGTGAACAACAAAAACATCTACTTTATGTCATGAGTTGTTCACATGAGGAGCTGAAATTGACTCATGAGGAGCTTAGTGTTGCTCATGAGAACTTGGTACTAGACCATGCTTTACTCACTAGCAAGTTTTCTAATAAAGAAATTAAAACTAGTGATAGCTCATCACATGGGTCAAAGGATCAATTGCAAAATATTGCTAACCCTTGTGATGTAGGCAAGAAACATGTATCCACCTCATGTGATGATTTATTGTCTATGCCATGTACTTCACATATAGATGCTTGTTCTTCTTCTACTATGCAATATGAGACTAACCTTGTAGAAGAAAACAAAGATATCCAAAGTCAAGTGAAGTATTTGAGCAGCAAGATAGAGAGATGGACAAAATCAAAAGTCACCCTTGAAAGCATAATCAAAAATCAAAGAAACTTCGGTGACATGAGCGGCATTGGTTCCAACAAGAGCAAAGCTAAAGGCAAGAGATGGGGCAAGAATAAATATGATAGGAAAATGAAGAAGCAAGAAGAAATGAAGCTATCTCATTTCATGTGCTTTCAATGCCATGAGATGGGACACTTTGCAAATGGTTGCCCCAACAAAGAAAACCTCAAGTTGAAGAAGGAAGAAGAAAAGATTAAACATGTCAAATGCTTCAATTGCCGCACTTGGGGTCACCTCACCTCAATGTGTCCAACCAAGCAATTAGTGAAGCAACAAGAAGCTCAACCAAAGCCACAAGTTGAGCAAGAGAAGGCACCCCAACATCAAGTCAAGATCAACCATGATGATCAAGTTGATGACTTGAGGATGATGAAAAAGAGAACAAGAAGGGGTGGCAAGGCAAGAGCAAGACATCCAACTCATATTCAAGATGCCAAGATGTTGAGCAAGAACAAGATTCAAGATAAGAATCCACATGCTCACATCAAGTGCCATAGTTGTGCAATATTGGGTCACCTAGCTTCGGGTTGCCCAAACAAGCTTGAGAAGAAGGCTCAAGCAAATAATGAGAAGCAAGGCAATGAGAAGCATCAAATGAGTAAGGAAGGAAAGGCTCAACAAAATAGAAGATGCTACTTATGCCGGGAAAAGGGACACATGGCTTATTCATGTCCCTTAGGTAATAATTCTAAGCCTATTTCAATTGATGCACATATTATGCTTAGAAAGGATGGTAATGGTACCTCATTTGTTGCTATTACAAAACATCCTGCTATTCATACTAAGGCTTTGCCAAAGTATGTTGCTCCTAACTTGAGAGGACCCAACCTAGTTTGGGTACCATCAAAACGTGGATAAATGTGTGTAGGTACCAATGATATTGGAGGCTTGACTCAATTGGTTTTATCTTGTTCATTATGTGATTGGGTCAAGTAATTGAAGCCTAGTGCTATTCTCATCCCAATGTCAAGTCAAAACAATGAAGTCCAAGTACTACAACATACAAATGTCTTATTCTAGTTGTGATGATTTATTGGAAATATTTGATGGCTTGCAAATTTATTTGAGTTCAATCTTTTTTTTGGATGAAAAATCATTTTGCATATTGGAAAATGAGTTAAATGACATTGACTTCTCAAACATGATTTGAAAACTAGTACATATGACATTTGGTTCTTATGTATACTCTTTGTTTCATTTTTCTGAATTTTTGAAGCAATTTTGAGCCATTTATGAGTTTTTATGATTTTACTCATTTTATTTTTGAATTCTTGTTGTAACTTGTTCATATGAGTCTTTGGAAGGTTTTCATGCAAGATTTGAGATTTTTAGATTTTTATATGAGCAATGATACCAATTCAAAGTTGAAACTATGAAAGTTGGCAAAATTCTGGGCTGTCAGAATTTTGGTAGTGCGAACAGTCCGCCATTGTCCGCGGACGGTCCGGCAGATGCACCGGCAAGCTTCGGTTACACCGATGGTGTGTCCACTAAGCAAGCGCGGACGGTCCACCAAGGAACGCGGACAGTCCGCTCATGCGGTTTTCAGGTGGACCCAAGCAGCTAAACTTATCATGAGCTACAAAGGTATATCCCTAATTGATTATATTCATTTGGGTGCATATGAGATGCTTGAATTGGATATATATGCTCTTATTGGTTGCTATAAGATGTTTGAATGGATTAAATGCTTGTAATCAAAATTGAGTTAATTTGAATGGATATGATCATGAGATGACATTTAGTATGTGATATAATTTGATATATGTCTTGTGAGAGTATTCAAACAAGTTGACATCAAGTTTGATTCAATTTGATGAAGTATAGCTCAATTGCTCAAACTCTGTCCTTTATTGAAAATCTGAGTAAGCTGAGAAGATAGCCATAGTTGGATATCAAATCTATTTGGATTGGCTTGAAATTTGGTATGCATGCCCTACACTTATGGTACTAGTTGCTGTACAAATTTCATGAGAATATGATGAGAAATACTTTGGTTATGGAGCGGATCTTGTCAATGCATGTGCAGCAGTTTTCAGCATGCACCCATGAGTGAAGATGTGAAACCTGGTAGCAATCTAGAAATGCATTGAAGCTCAAATTTTTATGGCTACTAGATGACTTAGTGCCACACATCTCCATAAATTTTCATGGCAATTCAACTTGTACTTTGAGAGATTTTATGTATTCTTTGAGAAGTACAAAATCTGCCAGAAAAGTGACAAATGTTGGAGTGATCTTGAGTCACTTAAATTGAAAGGTCCTCAAGTTGGAATCATCGTTACAAGTGGTTGAGGAACCTAGGTTTGGTTTTGAGAGGAGCTAGAAGCATGACAAGAAGCATAACAAGTATTAGGTACAAGGCCATTTGATTGTAGTGTGTACTTATCACATTTTTGGTACTTAAATTGGAAGATCAAGAAAAGCAAACAACACCGAACATAGAGAGATTCATGATAATTCAAGTGATATTCAAATGGTATTCTCTCATGCAAGCAAGGATCAAAGAGATGAAGCAAGCCAACCACAACAAGATAGTGCATTTCATGATAAGTGGTATTCATTTCATATGGGTGAAGAATGGTTTTCATATTGGTATTCATTGTCTTCACCAAGATATTATAATTGGACTTCATGATGCTATTTGGAGAGCTAAATTGGAATCTAATGACTATCCTCTACTCCAACATAGCAAGGTGAAATTGATTGACATATGCATTCATACTATGCTAAGGACATGATTAGTGCATATAGTCATATATAGTGATCATTCATGAAAAATAAATAATTTTAAATGTTTTATGATGCCACTATTGCTTCTATGCTTGATATGATCTAGTGGTAATATATGACATGTTTATGAGCTAGTAAACCCAAATAGTTGATCTAGAAAATGAGCTTTCAAGTGTTTAACTCAACATTGTCAAGATAACCCTTAGAATGAGGTGTGAAGAAGCTTGTCATTGGTTCAAACCGAGTTGAATTATTTGGTCAAGTACTCTAGATCAAGTCAAAGAGAAAGAAGCTCATGGAAACAATCTAGTTCAAGAATTGATTATCAATGTCAAATTCAACAAAGTGGTCCATCATGATTTTACAAGTGATACTAGATTCAACAAAAGGTATATCACTATATCTCTACAAGTGATATACATGGTCATACAAATGGTATTCATTCAAGTAGATCTAGTGCAACAATGGTGGTTCCACAAGTGATCCTCTACTTTAAGTGATCAATTCAAATCAAGAAAACAACCCTCATCAAGAAAAGCTCAACATTCAAGTAGATTGACAAACACTTTGACATAAGGGGAGGAGCCCCACTACAAGGTATCAAGGTCAAGAATCCTACTAGTATCCTACATGTGGCATTTCAATGTGGTCTTCATGCTTTCACATGTTGTTGTTACAAGTGGTGTCAATTTTAATCAAATTTAAAGTGTCCATCAAAAATGAAGATTCAAGACTCAGCCATCTACCCAAGTCCAACTCTTTGTATCAAACCACAAGCGCTTCATATAATTGCCTACAAGGGGTATTCAAGTGGTAACCCTACAAGTACAAGAGGTACAACTTCAAGTGGTAGCCATTGATCTTCACATGGCAAATTTCATGTAGTTTCGGCCCTTTTTTTATGGTCATTGATGACAAAGGGGGAGAGAAATGAACAAAGATATGAATTATCATTGGATGACAAAGGGGGAGATGAGATGAGAGTGCGATCATGGACATGGATCAAGTGGAGCAATATTGAGGAGGATCAATATTCTTGGACCAGAGGAGCACACAAGTAGGGGGAGCAAGCTCATGAACATAGTTGTTTGCATTTGATATGTGCATATTCGTGTGCTTGCTTGCATTTGCATAAGTTTTAAAATATATATATGCATTGCTTGTGTGTGATGTATGCTAGTCATAGAACTTGATTGATGATTTGATAACTAGCATGCATAGATTGTAGCTAGATATTTTTTTTTTACAAATGAATCAAGAGCCTTTCTAATATTGTTGATCTCATGAGGTATCTTAAGTTTTTGATGAATGTCTAGTTACTCATTGATGCTAAGGAATGAACTTCAAGGATGCAACTCAAATTGGTATCACGCTTCAAAGGTTTATCCTATATACCTTAGCATCACTTAGTAGTGATAACAATCCCACAAATTTCATATTTATGCATGTGTGTGAGTCTAAAAATTAAATCTCTTGAGCACACATGTAGGGGGAGTTATCACTACCAAGTCAGATCTTTATGGTGCTTATCCAATCTTTCACAAGTGGTCTTAATGATGGATAAGAAACATAAAATCCAAACCAAGTTAGCTATTTACACGTGTGTAAAGTGCTAGCTTGGAATATGCTTAATTTCCATATCTTTGTAGAGTTTTCATCAATTACCAAAAAGGGGAAGATTGAAAGGCCCTTGTTTGGTTTTGGTAATTGAGTGACAACTTAGGTGGACTAATAAGTGTTTATATTGAGATACACAGGAGATTAGTCCACACAAAAACACTAGTATGAGCAACATGTGCCTGGAGGAGAAATGGCTAAGGGTTGATGCTATGCTCATATAGTGTGATTGAGGAGCTCATTGCATATGAGACATAACATGGAGTTATGTGACCAAAATGGAGAAGATCAAGACAAGGCTTGGCTTGATGGACCAGTTGCAATGGAGAAGGGCAAGTCAAGGCTTTGAAGTGAGGGACCGCGAGGCGGTGAAGCTTGGGCAAGATTTGGCGCCGATGGACCGAGGCAACGGTGAAGAGCGAGCAAGGTCAAGATCAATGGACCAAAGAGGTCATGTGATGATATGGAGTGGATCATTTCATTCAACAAAGATCAAGCCAAGTGTTGACTTATGAAGATGATCAAAAGGCTTGATGGAATTTGGTACTTGTGTGGCATCAACATTTGGGAAAATGAAATGAAATGCGCAAGGCAAAGGTATGACTTGTAGGGCATTTCATTTCACCGGTCAAAGGTTTTGTAGAGAAGTGCATGACCGGATTTAGGATAGATGGCCGTACTATCAAGAGGGGCAAACTTGTTTGCATATCGGTCATCTAGTGCCACTTGAGCGATCTAACATTGCGATGTTGCTAGGATCGAGTGGCATGGTGAGATCAAGTGAAAATCCTTTGAAAATGATTGTGAAAAGCTAACACACATGCACATGGTGTTGTTCACGTGGTGGTGTTGGCACATTTGCAAAGGAGAAAGAGTTGGAGTTGATGTTGATCAACTTTGAGAAGCAAGAAAGGTTTTTCGGTTTTCTCCGAAAATTAGGTTGTCTCTTGGAGTGGAATACTGCTTTGATCCATTGTGTTTTGGATCAAGTGTCCAGTTGGGTTGTGTAGCCCTCTGAATTAGCTTTCCATAGAGTCCAAGATCACCTAATTTGGACATCGGAGCTAAGAGTTATGGCCGTTTTACCGGGGTACATTTCTGCTGGAAAAAGACCTGCGGACGGTCCGCCCATGTGTGGCAGAACCAACCTTAATTATACCGGCTCAAGTACGCGAGTCCACTCCCGAGGGCTCCAACGTGCTTCAAACGGTATAATCCCTTGGCCTGTCGGGTAACGTCTCGATAAACCACCGATACACAAGATCAAATAAGGTTACCTCACACGAAGGTGAGTCCAGAGATACAATCACCATCACATTTTTACATCACAGGGAATTATATTCCAAGAGTTTCCAAATGAAGTATGAAGTTTCAAATCTAGAGAAAAGATTACAAACCGTTAAAGTTATGGTTTTTAGCAGCGGAAAACATACGCGACGATTACAACACGTCGTCAAGATAGATGTCATGCTAAGCCCGAGCATGACATCACTCGATATCACCAGTGTTGGCCAAGGACGGATCCCATTCCATGGACCAATCTTCTGGAAGAGCACAGGGCCATGACAGGGAAAGAGTAGGGTCTTTAAAGGCTTCACCTGAAAAACATAAAACTAGCAAGGCTAAGTATACTAATACTCAGCAATGCTTACCCGGGATTGGGTATACTTTAGCCCATGACTAGACTTATGAAGACTTATAATGGTTTTGGGTTTAGTTTCAGCTGAAAAGCAACTAAGAGTAGATCCTTATTTTCAACTTTTAGCTTTCAAGTTCTATGTGATTATCCATTCTAGATAAGCATTTATAACTAAGCAAGCAAGGTAGAGCTCTTTATCTCAACCATCAGTATTACTTATCATATAGTTGCTCTTGTTACTCTGTGTGATGAAGGGATTAAGTAGTCTCAATCATCGTGAGAGGCGGATGATTCTGAATCGAATTTAACCTTGCAAGGTAAACCTAACTCACACGCTTGGAACACCAAAGGGTCGTTCCGAAGCAACCGTTTGCCTTTCATTCCGACTCGTGGATCAGATCCACCACAAGCGACTGCAGAAACATACGCACTTCCAAAGTGCAGGACATACGTTTGTAGCGCGACTACAAAACCCGTATTCCTGGTTGCCCTTGCAACACATATTTCCTCAGTCGAACCAAGTAACCAGAAGAACCAAATACATGTGGTGGGAGGTATGTTCACTCCTCGGGCCGATTGGTTACTAGGCTTACCGCTTACCATATTGCGCGGTGTGGCAGAACCAACCTGAATTATACCGGCTCAAGTACGCGAGTCCACTCCAAAGGGCTCCGACGTACTTCAAACGGTATAATCCCTTGGCCTGTCGGGTAACGTCCCGATAAACCACCGATACACAGGATCAAATAAGGTTACCTCACACGAAGGTGAGTCCAGAGATACAATCACCATCACATTTTACATAACAGGGAATTACATTACAAGAGTTTATAGAAGTAGTATAAAGTTTCAAACTTAGAGAAAACAATACAACTGTTTAAGCTATGATTTTTAGCAGCGGAAAAACATACGCGATGATCTACAGCACGTCGATAAGATGGATGTCATGCTAAGCCTAAGCATGACGTCACTTAGCATCATCCATGTTGGCCGAGGACGGATCCCATTCCTCGGACCAACCTTCTGGGAGAGCACAGGGCCGAGGCAAGAGAAGAGTAGGGTCTTCCAGACATTATCTGCAAAACACATAACTAGCAAGACTGAGTATACTAATACTCAGCAAGACTTACCCGGAATTGGGTATACCTTAGCCCATAACTAGACTTATGAAAGCTTTTCAAGGCTGCTGGGTTTATTTTCAGCTGAAAAGCAATAACGAGTAGGTCCTTAATTTCAACTTTTAGCTTTCAGGTTCTAGGTGATTATCCATTCTAGGTAAGCACCTATAACTATTCAAACAGGGTAGAATCTTTAATCAAACATCATCTTGAATAATCACATAGTTGCTCTTGTTACTCTATGTGGTAAAGGGGATAAGCAGTCTCATTTCATCGTGAGAGGCGGACGATTCTGAATCGAGATTCAACCCTTGCAAGGTAAACCTAACACACACGCTTGGAACACCATAGGGCCGTTCCGAAGCAACCGTTTGCCTTTCATTCCGACTCGTGGATCAGGGCCACCACAAGCGACTGCAGGTCATATGCACTACAAAAGTGCAGGACGTACGTCTGTAGCGCGACTACAAAACCCGTACTCCTGGTTGCCCAGCAACACATATGCCTACACGTCGAACTAAGTAACCAAAAGAAGCAAATACATGTGGTGGGTGGTATGTCCACTCCTCGGGCCGATCGGTTACTAGGCTTACCGCTTACCATATTTCACGGCATGTGGCTAGTACTTTCAAACGCTTAACCACCGCTACCACACACTGCGACCTTAACAAATTCATCAACACAGACGGGGTATCATCTTGACCATGATACCTCATAAAACTCCCGTCCGGCATCCTTATAGTGATAACAGGAATGTAAACATTACAATTCCTAAATCGCGCGAGTGACAGGAAATCACTCGACTTCTACCGGTCCTATAAGCAGAGCAGCTAGTCGGACTCCAGTTCTAGTGTTCAATATATTGGTTCTTGGAATAATGCAACTAAGTTTTCAAACAACTCCTAAGAACGTAATGCATAAAGAGATATATATAAATAATATAGGTTGCAGTGTAGTAAAGTAGGGGTTATGTCCGGGGCTTGCCTTTACTGGTGGGGCTGAAGTCAGTAAAGTTAAGATCTTCTGAACTTTAGTTCAGGGCTTCAGATAATTCCGCGACGAAGTTCCCAGGGTCTTCAGAATAACTTCCTTCTGGTTCCGGGATTAGCTGGTAATCTCCGTCGGCGAGAGTGGTTGAGTCTATATGATATGCAAGATGGAGTTCAATGAATGCATACACTTTCATTTCAATTCACAATAAAGTTGCAATCCAAATAAAAGAACATTACATTTCAACAAATAACCTAACTACCCTGTACTGGGCAGTCATTTATCGGGTATCAACCAAACTAACTAGTTACGTTAAGCAACGGGGTGGGTTACCCTAAACATTTATACTAACTTCATTAGGTAGTATGTTTGGTTATCTAATTGGTTGGTGTATAGGTCTTGGCCTTACCCGATGAGGATGAATCAGGTTTAGCTGACTGATGTGCTTTGGTCGTGTCTAATAGAGGCGTGTCTACTGTACAATCTTATTGATCTAGGGTTGTGTACTTTGGTCTGGGTAGCCGATTGACAGGTGCACTGGTTTTCTAATTGATCGATGAAAACATCGATCACTTTAGTAGAGGGATGTTTCCTAAAGCGGCTGTGTCCTAGCTAATCTGTGTGAGCATCGGCGTACTTAACTGATCGCGTGTGTATCAGTATAGCGGATCCATGCTTTAGCAAAACTAGTCGATCAGTGATTTGACCTTCTAGCCGATTTAGTGTATCGGCACATTCGCCGATTTATACATCGGGTAGAATTAGTCGAGTGATGTATCGGCATAGCTAGTTGACTAAAGCAAGTAACTAGCCGATGGTGTATTGATAGACTAGTCGAACTATGTAACCGTACGGTCTGTGTCTCAGCGTATTCAGCCGATTGGTGAATTAGCTGTGTAGCCGGTTTTCATCCTTAACGTTCTCTTATATCTACTGGGGCATATCAGCCATGTAGCTGATTGCCCTATTATGCACTAACTGTGCCTTATTGAGATGCGCTTAAGTGTTAATCTAGATAAATAGGTGTGGTTGCATCGACTTGATCACGTCTGTACAACAATCAATTGTCATACAGCCGATGGGATTATCTAAGTTAGACCTATTTCAAGAATTAGGTGTAACAGAACACTAATATTAAACTAGGTTGGTGAGACCACAAGTGTAGACTTAGACTAAAAAGGATGTGGTTGAGGGTATGTAACCGGTAAGCATATGGCCGATCTCTCAGCCGATAAATCGGCTGATAACAGTGTGTGGATAAGGATAGGAAAACTAAGGATTGACCGGTCATATTTGACCGCTATGGGAAACAACTGGAATTAGCTTAGATCAGTGGATAACAGAACTCTAAGATTGTGTGTGTATCTCTGATACGTCGACTATGTGCAGCCGATACGTTATCAAAATCAGATGGCTAGTCGATCTGTGAACATCAGCATGTTAGCCGATCAGGGTATGTAACTATTTGATGGTGCATTGGTAAACTAGTCGATAGTGTGAACATCGACCGAGCTAATATATGCGCATGCGTTAGATTTGTGAATCGGTACAAGTAGCCGATTCCCTATGCTGTACTGGCTGTGCTTAGCTGACAACTACATTCTCTATTGGATATACCTATCCAACTATTGACGGGAGTGTTAATCAGAGTAATCAGTGTTTGAGTGGTTCAATGTTATCAGCAAATAACCGATTAACGCATAACCGGCATGGTTGTCTAGATCGGACCAGGTCGGTCAGGGCACTAGCATCGGATTGGACCGACAGGATGGTTAACATCAGCCGACGGGCTTTTGCCGGTAGAGAAGAAATCAAAAGGCTTATGGCCGATGGTCCTACAGACCTGTAGCCAAAAAGGTCTATGGCCGATAGGGTCGTGCCTATCAAAAATTAGCTGAACTAATAGCCGATTGCTAAGCCTGGTTACAAAGGTATATCAATTAAGTAGTCGATACACAAGGTATGACCAGGATCTTTATATAGAAAGGGCTCTATCAAGATTGCAATCAAAACCAGGGTAAAGGCATAAGCATCTATATAAATGAAGGTTAACCAAACATCACAAATATTAAGAACTACACAGCACATGAGCAAAAGTCTAAAGTGAGATTTTTCTATTAACACATACAAAATTATACACATACTGCATAAATCTACTCACAAGGATTCCATAACATCTTCATTTGACATTTTACGATTTTTATATCATTTCTTACGAATTTTATAAGTTAGTTGCTTTGCACACATGAAATAATAAAAGAGCTTCGTAGAAGGGCCCTCAGTTTCTCACCGGCGGTAATGGCGAGTTCCATCTGCTGTAGCTCGTTACAGTTGCGTTTGGTTGCATAGAGGCTCCTTCGAGCTCGTCACGTCTGACCGCCGCCTTCGCTCCACAACGATCTCCGACGTCCTTCACGCGCGGTTCCATTGTTCTCCCCGTGCGGGTCCGCGCCGAGTCGTCGCGCCGCGACATCGCGAACCCTAAGCTCCGCTCCTGCGTCGCGCCTGTGCGCACCCAAACCGAGCCACCCAGTGCCTAACCGTGGCCGCGTCGCGCACTCCGCACGCTCGTCCGCGTGCTCTGCCCAGCCTCTGCTCAACCCGCCGTCCGCGCCACGCGCGCGTCGCCCGAACATCCGCGTATCACCTGTCCTCCAATTTCCCCCTCGGGTTGCAGCTCCCCGACGTGGAATACGGCCACCTGCACTACACCGCTCAGCCTAGCTTCTGTGCTCGTCTGGCGTCTGTACCCGTAGCGCCACCAGCCGCTCGGAACCGCTCACCCGAGCCCGCTCCCATGCGTGCGGCCACCCTGCGCACTCCACGTCAAGCCGAGATACCCGGCCCAACCGCTTGCGCACGCCTGCTCCCTTCTTGCCGTCCGCCCTCCTACGCTCTGCCTGACCGTTGCTGGCCCGCACGCGTGCTGCCTAGGCCGTCCTGCTCCGTTGCCCTTGCGCCTGGGGACCGTCCAAGCCGAGCCCCGCCTGCGCGCGCCTGCACACGCACCGCTCGCGTCCGCCAGCACCTGCCGCGTCCCACGCTCGCCGAGCCGCCGCGCAGCCGCGCCGCGCTCGCTCCGCGTGGGGCCGCCTGCGCTGGCGCCCGCAGCTGCCTGGGCCGGCCTCCGCCTGAGCCGCGCCCGCCTGGGCCCCGCGCACTGCCGCACGCGCGCCGCCCTGGCTCGGCCGCTGCCGCCCGTGCTTGGGCCGCGCGCTCCCGCGCGTCCGCCTGCCCCGCGCGCGTTTCTGCGGCCGCCGCCAGCTCGCGCGCCTCCAGCTCCCGCCGCTAGCCGCGCGTCCCAGCGCCGGCCCGCGCGCTGAGCCGCCACCTGCCCGCGGCCCGCCTGCGCCGGCCGCCGCTTGCTGCCTGGCGCCTGCCGTAGCGCCTCCTGGTCTGCTGCTGGAACGGAGCAGAAGGGGAGAGGGAAAGGAGCAGGGAGGGAGAGGATAAGGCCAGGAGGGGCGGCAGGGAATTAAATCAGTGCTAGAGTTGGGCGACGCGTGGTAAATTGGCAGCAGGAGGTGGCAAGGACGGGAAAACAGCGGTGAACCGCAGTTCAGAAGAGCAGAGCAGCGCCAGAGGAGGAAGAGAAAGAGGATTTCCCAAGGACTGGTTTGTAATTTTAGAAATTTACAGGGATCTCTTGGTAAAGATAAATTTAACCACTGTTCTGGAGCTCAAACAAAAATATGACCAAAATGAAAGTTGTACAACTTTTCAAGCTCTACAACTTTGTTTTAGGGTTTGAACTCCAAAACTCACAATATGAAGTTTTATTTTAAGACTTGGACTAAATTTGAATTTTATAACATCTTTGTTATTGTTAGTATAAATTATATATAACCTTGGGCCTGTTCGCAATTTGCTAAGTAAGTCATGATTACTTACATTATTACCTTTTTACTTCTAGTAATTTTGGAAAGTTACTTTTGTAAATTACCTATTTTGCATAAAAGGGCTTGTTCTTTTATAAAGTTTCATAAATACCCTTATTTCCTCAACTTTACGCAAATTTTTACACAATTTAACTCCTGCATTTCTAATGCAACTGTTGGGTAAATATATATTTTTACAAGACATAGAGTAAAATATATTTACCAAACTACCCTTTACTTAATTTGAGGTTACCTCTTATCAAATTACATTTTGCAAAAACAACCCTAGTTTTTCCATAATTACGAAAATACCCTTTTTACTTAAGATTTTCAAGATCTTCACACAAACACACAAAAGTTTTACACCAACAAGCATACACTTCACACTATCAACATATAAGTCTAGCATTACAAATACACGGAACTATCACAGCCTTCCCCCCTAAAAAGAATCTCATCCCGAGATTCGGACGAAAGACTCTTAAGGGAAGAGAAGCAAATCACCCATTAAATGCGACAGGAAACAAACACACCAGAGAAGTAAAATTCGTTGGAGTATGATGAGATAAGTGTAATGAGAGCATGGATAGATCGTATACGGATGAGTTTGACAAGAGAAGAGAGAAAAAGGCGATCAAGTTCTCATAGAGCTAAGATCACAACATAAGGACGATAAATGTCAGCGACATTCATCACAAAACTTTGTGGATAGCAAGTAAAGATAGCACAAGAGACTGATAAGTGATGTTTGAAACATTTCTGCTCAGAGTTTATTATCTGAATGATTTAGATGATGTTGATTGCAAAACATGCCTATTTATACTAATGCAATCAAGGGATAGATGATGTTTGAAACAATTCAAAGTGCAATGCTCGGTATATAACCATGAACGGGATGCATTGTTGTGATGCATGTTTGCAATGATGATGCAATACGAGGATGGAGGATTCCATGCACGATCAAGATGGTGCGTAAGACACAATGCAATTACCATGATGCTGACCGAATGATGCATACGCCATGATGCAAGGATGATGATACTTGCAATGTATGCATGTATGAAATGCATGAAATATGATGCATACCCTCATGAGTTGATGATGCATATGACTCACATCCTACAACCGTTCGCTCGTAACTAACACTTGGTTAGTCCTATATCCTTAGACAAAGATTAGAAGTTAGGACACTAGTAAGGTTGCATAAGAAGAGATTGCAGTGAGGTTACGTCACATAGACCTAGTCACCAGTGCGCTCCTAATGACTCAATCATGTGGCTGCAGCGCACATGAGGCCTTAGGTTCCGACACGGCATCATGGTTATGTGATTAAACACCACCACAAAAGAAGAATAGCAACCTTGTAGTGCCAACAACAACAAGGTAGACTTAGGAAATCGGAGACAACCCAAAGTTGCACCGGAGGCACACCCGTTAGTTAGTCTACGGATCTTTCGATGATGATGCAACACCATGCACTGTCTAGAGATGGCATTTATTATGATGCATGACTTTGCCATGAATCTTCTTATTTTACCTAAAATTATCTGAGCAAAAATTGAAGGTACAACTTTCAGATGTTGTAACCAAAATAGCCAACAAGATACGGTACAACATCAGAAGAGGACAGATAAATCACTAGATAATGGATTGAAGGGTTCGATGATAGTTATCAAGATTTAACTATCAAAGGAGAAGTTCAATGGTTCTGCCGAAACAGATTTAAAGCAAAATCAAGGATTTGATTTAGCTGTCAAGCTAAGATTAATGATAGGGTTCAAACATAACCCAGTTCGCTTAATTCACAAAAGGCGTTTTCAACTCTAAGTTAGCCTATCAGATTACGTTGGCTTCTATCACACAGAGTCAAAAGAGACATTCAGTACAAGCACATATTTCAGTACATCAACGTAACAATCAAGGCAATCAGGTCAATCCAAAATATCATGATGCATGCACGTTCTACACGTCCTCACAAATAAAAATAACTGCCAAGTAATCTTGGTCTTACGTGGTTAGTTACGGTGGCACAATATATACGTCTCTCACTATTAACTAGTCGATAAACCCTATCCGTCCTAGTTTCGGAATCGTGGTTAGTGTACCTGCAGAAAACCACAATGCACATATATATATCCAATGAACCTTTCATGCCAGCATGTCATGAAAGCGTCCCCATTCATCACTGTTCACTATAGAAACAGCATCTGTACAATTACCGCCGTACAGACAACGTTAACATACGTTATCGAGATAACGTATTCACGGGGAATACCGCAAAATGCGGGGTATGAACTGCGATCGCCATACCCTGCGCCGAACCATATACTCCCAATGTAGTCAACCGAGGTTGGTACATTGGCAGCATCTCAAGTAGGCCACTGCTTGAGAAACAGCGTTCGGTTCGCATCACCGACGGGAAGGCCAAGCTCCCTCAGTTGGCTGAGGATCCTTACCTTCTTACCTCCGTTCGTAGGTGTCGTTACAGAATGTAAGGTTGGGTTGTGCATAAATTTAAGTTTTGACAGAAAAGTAATGCTGGTAGTTAGGGTTATATATACATATACTATAGCCACCTCTATTTCCCTTATAAGCATTACCCTAGGGCTTTACGTACTAAGCATAATCCTTAACGGATTCAACGTAGTTTTATCAAATACTTTGTTGGTCACTCTTTTATACTGAAAGCATTTTTAAGGTAAAATGTATCTCCAGAGTAACCTTATAGCTCTGATACCAGCTGTGGCAGAACCAACCTGAATTATACCGGCTCAAGTACGCGAGTCCACTCCAAAGGGCTCCGACGTACTTCAAACGGTATAATCCCTTGGCCTGTCGGGTAACGTCCCGATAAACCACCGATACACAGGATCAAATAAGGTTACCTCACACGAAGGTGAGTCCAGAGATACAATCACCATCACATTTTACATAACAGGGAATTACATTACAAGAGTTTATAGAAGTAGTATAAAGTTTCAAACTTAGAGAAAACAATACAACTGTTTAAGCTATGATTTTTAGCAGCGGAAAAACATACGCGATGATCTACAGCACGTCGATAAGATGGATGTCATGCTAAGCCTAAGCATGACGTCACTTAGCATCATCCATGTTGGCCGAGGACGGATCCCATTCCTCGGACCAACCTTCTGGGAGAGCACAGGGCCGAGGCAAGAGAAGAGTAGGGTCTTCCAGACATTATCTGCAAAACACATAACTAGCAAGACTGAGTATACTAATACTCAGCAAGACTTACCCGGAATTGGGTATACCTTAGCCCATAACTAGACTTATGAAAGCTTTTCAAGGCTGCTAGGTTTATTTTCAGCTGAAAAGCAATAACGAGTAGGTCCTTAATTTCAACTTTTAGCTTTCAGGTTCTAGGTGATTATCCATTCTAGGTAAGCACCTATAACTATTCAAACAGGGTAGAATCTTTAATCAAACATCATCTTGAATAATCACATAGTTGCTCTTGTTACTCTATGTGGTAAAGGGGATAAGCAGTCTCATTTCATCGTGAGAGGCGGACGATTCTGAATCGAGATTCAACCCTTGCAAGGTAAACCTAACACACACGCTTGGAACACCATAGGGTCGTTCCGAAGCAACCGTTTGCCTTTCATTCCGACTCGTGGATCAGGGCCACCACAAGCGACTGCAGGTCATATGCACTACAAAAGTGCAGGACGTACGTCTGTAGCGCGACTACAAAACCCGTACTCCTGGTGCCCAGCAACACATATGCCTACACGTCGAACTAAGTAACCAAAAGAAGCAATACATGTGGTGGGTGGTATGTCCACTCCTCGGGCCGATCGGTTACTAGGCTTACCGCTTACCATATTTCACGGCATGTGGCTAGTACTTTCAAACGCTAACCACCGCTACCACACACTGCGACCTTAACAATTCATCAACACAGACGGGGTATCATCTTGACCATGATACCTCATAAAACTCCCGTCCGGCATCCTTATAGTGATAACAGGAATGTAAACATTACATTCCTAATCGCGCGAGTGACAGGAAATCACTCGACTTCTTACCGGTCCTATAAGCAGAGCAGCTAGTCGGACTCCAGTTCTAGTGTTCAATATATTGGTTCTTGGAATAATGCAACTAAGTTTTCAAACAACTCCTAAGAACGTAATGCATAAAGAGATATATATAAATAATATAGGTTGCAGTGTAGTAAAGTAGGGGTTATGTCCGGGGCTTGCCTTTACTGGTGGGGCTGAAGTCAGTAAAGTTAAGATCTTCTGAACTTTAGTTCAGGGCTTCAGATAATTCCGCGACGAAGTTCCCAGGGTCTTCAGAATAACTTCCTTCTGGTTCCGGGATTAGCTGGTAATCTCCGTCGGCGAGAGTGGTTGAGTCTATATGATATGCAAGATGGAGTTCAATGAATGCATACACTTTCATTTCAATTCACAATAAAGTTGCAATCCAAATAAAAGAACATTACATTTCGACAAATAACCTAACTACCCTGTACTGGGCAGTCATTTATCGGGTATCAACCAAACTAACTAGTTACGTTAAGCAACGGGGTGGGTTACCCTAAACATTTATACTAACTTCATTAGGTAGTATGTTTGGTTATCTAATTGGTTGGTGTATAGGTCTTGGCCTTACCCGATGAGGATGAATCAGGTTTAGCTGACTGATGTGCTTTGGTCGTGTCTAATAGAGGCGTGTCTACTGTACAATCTTATTGATCTAGGGTTGTGTACTTTGGTCTGGGTAGCCGATTGACAGGTGCACTGGTTTTCTAATTGATCGATGAAAACATCGATCACTTTAGTAGAGGGATGTTTCCTAAAGCGGCTGTGTCCTAGCTAATCTGTGTGAGCATCGGCGTACTTAACTGATCGCGTGTGTATCAGTATAGCGGATCCATGCTTTAGCAAAACTAGTCGATCAGTGATTTGACCTTCTAGCCGATTTAGTGTATCGGCACATTCGCCGATTTATACATCGGGTAGAATTAGTCGAGTGATGTATCGGCATAGCTAGTTGACTAAAGCAAGTAACTAGCCGATGGTGTATTGATAGACTAGTCGAACTATGTAACCGTACGGTCTGTGTCTCAGCGTATTCAGCCGATTGGTGAATTAGCTGTGTAGCCGGTTTTCATCCTTAACGTTCTCTTATATCTACTGGGGCATATCAGCCATGTAGCTGATTGCCCTATTATGCACTAACTGTGCCTTATTGAGATGCGCTTAAGTGTTAATCTAGATAAATAGGTGTGGTTGCATCGACTTGATCACGTCTGTACAACAATCAATTGTCATACAGCCGATGGGATTATCTAAGTTAGACCTATTTCAAGAATTAGGTGTAACAGAACACTAATATTAAACTAGGTTGGTGAGACCACAAGTGTAGACTTAGACTAAAAAGGATGTGGTTGAGGGTATGTAACCGGTAAGCATATGGCCGATCTCTCAGCCGATAAATCGGCTGATAACAGTGTGTGGATAAGGATAGGAAAACTAAGGATTGACCGGTCATATTTGACCGCTATGGGAAACAACTGGAATTAGCTTAGATCAGTGGATAACAGAACTCTAAGATTGTGTGTGTATCTCTGATACGTCGACTATGTGCAGCCGATACGTTATCAAAATCGGATGGCTAGTCGATCTGTGAACATCAGCATGTTAGCCGATCAGGG